>NC_141029.1:54625000-54695000 GCF_052040795.2 Danio rerio | reverse complement strand
AATTTTAAATAACTATGGCAAGTAATTCGAATCCCATAGAGCCTCAAAGCCACAATAATGTGACTCCTTATATTGTACAACTGAGCTTACAAAAGCTCCTTGTCTATTTGCGCATACTTGGCGAATAAAACTCACTTTGGTTCGGATGTGAATTCAAGCTGTTTCTGTGTTTCAGGTGTTTGCTGAGAATAAGGATGAGATTGGTTTGGTGCTGTTTGGTACTGATGGCACCAAGAATCCTCTGGCCAATGACGGTCAGTATGAGAACATCACGGTTCACCGACACCTCATGATCCCTGATTTTGAACTGCTGGAGGAGATTGAGAGAGAACTGCAACCTGGCGGTCAGCAGGCAGACTGTATCCTTCCTGTTACACTACAGTATATACAGCAGAAGACAACATTTATTAGCACTTCTGTGACATTTTAATTCTTTTTCAAATATTTTTTCCATGTGCTGTTTAATGGAGAGAAGATTTTTTTCAAGCATAATGATTGTAATAATTTACAATAATTATTATTATTATTATGTCGTTGTTATCTAAGTGATTTGATAAAAAGCTGTTAATTAAGTCATAAAAATGAAATTTATTTAATATTTTAAAACTGCATTTTTAGTTCTGTGTTTCTACATCGTCAAAAAAAAAATACATCAACTTAAATCAAAATGAGAAATATTTGCTCCTTTCTCATCTTGATATATTAAACATAGTCTTCTGAAGACTATGGGTGGTCGTGCTTTTTCGTACAGGGCGCCAAAGCAATGCAATGGCCTACCCAGCAGGATCAGGAATGCTGTTTCTCTGGATTGTTTTAAGAAACTTAAGACTCATCTTTTTACCATTGCTTTTAACTTTGATTGATTATTTTTGTTATTTTATCATTCAGTTGTATTGAATCATTCATATTTTATTGCGGTCTTTTATTTATTATTTTTTTGACTGTTTTTACTGTTCTGCATTGTTTGCCTTGTATGCCTGTTAGCGCTTCGGGACTGAGTAAAGCACATTATTAATAAAATGTATTATTATTATTATTATTATTATTATTAAACCTTTTCATTACCTTTTATTTTATTTCAAGCAATGATTATTTTAGTTTCAGTTTATTATAGCAATAACCCTGTTAAATTATTAAAATATTAAAGGTCATAAGGCCTATAAGTTTTGAACATGAAAGTCACTAATACAATAAATGATATTATTAGTATTTTATGTGTTAAAGTTCCTTGACATTTTCATCAGGGCTCGATGCTCTGGTGGTTTGCATGGACCTTCTGCAGAATGAAACCATGTGAGATAGTTTAGCACCATTTTCCTGTTCCTTTAAATGCATTTATGCCCTCTAAAGGAGTTTTTTATGCTTCTGTCACTCTTTTCATCTGTTTTAAGGGGGAAGAAGTATGATCGTCTGAACATCGCCTTGCTGACGGATCTGAACATCCAGACTTCAGAAGATCAGCTGGATATTATCATTCAGAACCTGAAGAAAGCTGGAATCACCCTGCAGTTTTTGTAAGAAATAAGAATAAGAAAGATTACTTATACTGACAGGCCAAAAGATTATTCTTGGGGAAAAAAAGCTGTGCACTTTTATGTCATCAATTGTCAGATGCTACAGTATATGTTTATAACAGGGACGTTCTCCCTCAAAATAAGATGCAAAGTGGCCCAGATTTGATATTTAAAATTCGTCATAATCAGAAATAGCTTTATTGCCAAATTTCTATACACACACATGGAATTTGTTTCGGTGACAGGACATAATTAAGTATAATCAAGTAATTAGATAAACTTTAACAACAATAATAGCACTAATAGACAATAAATAAGTGCATGAATAACAATATAGTAAAAAAAAACATTAAGAAGAACAGATTTAGCTTGACAGATGGTACAAAGAGAAGGTTTGTTAGTATCTTATTTTATTTTATATGGATATTTGTTATTTACCATTTATTGTATATCCATGCATCACATTATTATTGACATTTTTATCAAAGTGAACGAACTACAGAGAAAGTTTTTAATATAGTCTTCTGCTGGAACCCAGGGCAAATACTGGACTATTTGGACATGAACAAGCCGACAAAGCCGAAAAAACAGCCCTTACAGGAAAGCTAAAAGGAGTGCAAAAGCCCACCTTCGGATCTAAAGCAACTAATAAAAGGCTATAATGGCAAACAGAATGAGATCAATGCCCAGAAAATAAACTTTTTGAAATTCATCCAGAAAAAGGAAGAAAATCTAATTTATTTTTTAACTCCAGACATGATGAGATTGTTTATAGAAAATGCCGCATTGGACACATGAGACTCACGCATGAACATTTACTCAAAGGTGAAGAATCCCCAAAATGTCTATATTGCTACAGAAACCAAACTGTTAAATATATTCTTGTGGAATGCCCCATTTTTAATGTTATCAGACAACAATTTTTTTATCTGAAGAGACTTTAAATGAAATATTTTTAAATGTCAATCCTTCTAAAATTGTAGATGTTTTTAATCAAAAGTAAACCTTTAAAAACTGTTTTAGATTTTTATAATATATATTATCATTATTATTTATGTATTTAACCTTGTATATTATTTATTGCTGTTGATGACTTTTAATTGTTAGAATATTTTTATAGTTATAGAAAAGTGGTATTTATAAAATGTGGTAAACTTAATCTGTTTTTTTATTATCATGACATAGCCAAAGAAGCTAAAATGGCAACAAAATTAAAACTCTATCTCTCTTGTATATGCATACATTGTAAAAAAGATCATAAAATAAAATGACAAAGAAAAGAAAATATTTTTGGCTTTTTATTTTATTATTATTAAGTTCATTTAAATTTTTGATTTCTGTTTCTAGTTAAGAGTTACAAATGTTTGTGAGCAAAATGAATGGGGTTTTGATTTTATTATGAACAAAAAAAGTTTATCATAAAAGTTGTTACATTTTAAAATAAAACAATATGTATTTTATTTAATAGAAAATATACATGGATAATAAGGTAATATTAAGGTAAAAAACATAATAAATAAAAGCATTTTATTTTTAATATGCAATTGGTAGTTCTCTACAAAAGTTTATTGTTCATACATTGCATAATAGATTAAAATCAGTATAAATAATAAATAATTTTGCTGTAAATTAATTTTAAATAAAATGTTCTATTTTCCGATACGGGGACTTGAGTGAAACACATGGGGTTGAGTTTATTAAAAACTGATAAATCATAAAAAATGTTACATTTTTATAAAAAAAAAAATCAATATCAAATTACTTTTAATAAATAATATACAGGGGGTAATAAGATGAAATATTAATAAGATAAAGCTCTAAATCAGGGGTCTCAAACTCAATTTACCTGGGGGCCGCAGGAGGCAAAGTCTGGGTGAGGCTGGGCCGCATAAGGGATTTCACAAAAAAAAAGTCCTCAAATGTCATTATTAACAGTTTTAATTATTTCCTCTGAACATGAAGTGTCCTGAACATTAATAGAACATTGAGTGAAGATTATGAACAGTTCTTCTGAACATGGCATCTTTTGCCTACTTCTTGCTGCCAGAGACTTGACAGCGCTTCTTCTCACAAATCTGAACCACATTTGGCTTTAGAGCGGAAGCAGTTGAGACCCTCAGTATGGCTTGAAGATGATCATCATTAAATCTAGACCTGTACTTTGACTTATTGAAGTCCTAGGGAAAAAAGTGGGGGAACTCACTCAAAACTTTCATTCCCTCACCTAAAAAAAAGGCGTATATATGTATAAATAAAACACCCCCATCCCACTCCAGTCACATCAGTCTGTACCAGTCTGTATCTACCTATAATATCAACAGGGCAGGCACGTGCACACATAGGGCTCAACCTGTGCAGAGCACATGCCCTTTTTAGTCTTGCATAGAAAGTGCCCTTCCAAAATGATCAAAAGTGGCCCTGCGACGCGACACACCCTCGGTCCCGCCCTTCAGTAGGCGCGCGACAACACAGCTGATCAGAACGCGCGCGACAACGCGCATTGAGTGACAAGCGCGCTGTGTACGGATAGAATCAGCGGAGCGGGGAGCGCTCTCTCTCCCCGCTCCGCTGATTCTGTCAGAGTACAGCGGTCGGCGCGGGCCACAAAATATTGCACTGAGGGCCGCAAATGGCCCGCGGGCCGCGAGTTTGAGACCCCTGCTCTAAATAGACAAATACTGAAAAACAATTTTATTTAAATATGAAGATGGTAGTTCTTTACAAAACTTTGTTAATAATACATTGCTAAATGGATAAAAAAAATTGTAGAAAATAAATGATTTTGGTGTCATTTATTTTATGTAATTTTCTAGTTGGGAGGTTCTTATTTTATTTATGAATATTTAGTTTAAAAACAAATACATTTTTTAAAAAACATTTTTATGATAAAATTAAAAAAAAATACTTTTTGCTAAGTAATATACAGTTGAAGTCAGAATTATTAGCCTTTGAATTTTTTTTTTCTTTTTTAAATATTTACTAAATGATGTTTAACAGGGCAAGAAAATTTTCACAGTATGTCTGATAATATTTTTTCTTCTGGAGAAAGTCTTATTTGTTTTATTTCAGCAAGAATAAAAGTAGTTTTTAATTTTTAATACATAATTTTAAGGTCAATATTATTAGCCCCTTTAAGCTATATTTTTTTCCAATAGTCTACAGAACAAACCATAATTTTACAATAACTTGCCTAGTTACTCTAACCTGCCATGTTAACCTAATTAAATACATAGTTAAGCCTTTAAATATCACTTTAAGCTGTATAGAAGTGTCTTGAAGAATATCTAGTCTAATATTATTTACTGTCATCATGGCAAAGATAAGAAATGAATTATTAAAACTATTATGTTTATAAATGTGTTGAAGAAATCCGCTCTCCTTTAAACAGAAATTGGCGAAAAAATAAACGGGGGTAAAATTCAGGGGGGCTAATAATTCTGACTTCAACTGTACATGGGGCTTATAAGATATAATATGTCACTAGTAGATAATAAATTAAAACACAATAAATACATTGTGATTTGAACGTGCACATGTTAGTTCTCTATATTATTGGTATTTCTGTATTGATTTGTTTTGTTTGGTTCAGTTTGCCGTTCCCTGTGGATGTTGAGGATGAAGCCGGAGGTGGAGGTGATGCAGCAGGACCCTCAGCGCCTCCGTCCCGTCCAGGAAAAGGCTTGAGTCGCCAACAAACACAAGGCCTGGAGATGGTCAAACACATCATGAGCAGCCTGGAGGACGAGGACGGCCTGGAGGAGGTCTACACATTCAGGTTAGGGCTGGGACAAAACTGTCATATCACAGTTTTTTTCCAGGAAAACCACGATTCTTTCTTATTCAATTATTTTTTTATTTATTAAGCATATGCTTGTATAACAGTAAGTGTGTGACGTGGAATATAATTCATCTTCATTTCTATAGCTCTTTTACAATGTAGATTGTCAAAGCAGCTTTATGTAGATGAAGTTCTAGTACAATAAATTGGTTTCAGTCCATCTTTCACTGTAGAAGTTTTGAAGACAGTAAATCAGTGTACATGTGCAGGGATTTACAGTGCTCGGAGATAATAAATTCAGACAAGTTCAGAAACTGGTGTCACTATAGCTGCGTTCACACTGCAAGGCATAGTGCTCGAATCAATTTTTTTTTCTTGATCCGATTTTTTCGCATGGCTGTTCACATTGTTGTTAGAGATGTAGCCAATATCAGATCTGCAGCATGAACAGATCATGGTCCTAAACTGACCCGTATGCGCAAAAGAACAATTGCAGACAGCAAAAAATGTCTAATTATGCACACAGTGGGCTCTATTTTAACGATTTGGGTGCAAAGTCTGAAGCACAGGGCGCAAAAGCATTAAAGGCGTGTCCGAATCCTCTTTTGCTATTTTAAGAATGGAAAAATATGCTCTGCACCCCGGTGCATGATCTAACAGGGTTGTGCTTATCTTCTTAATGAGTTCTGGGAGTGTTTTTAACATTACGTGCATTAAACCAATCAGAGTCGCATCTCACATTCCCTTTTAGAGTTAGTTGCGTCACGCCATGGCGCATTTGCTATTTCCTTAGATGGACTTCACTAGTGAGCAAACAATTAAACAGATCATCTGCAGCACGAGGATAAAGAACGAGCCTACTCAATTCGTCCTCTTTACTTTCACTTTCTCTCTTTCATGGATAAGGAAACGTGTTGTACGCACAGACATCCATTAGCCTACATAATTTATTTTGTTTGTAAGGCGCAAAGATTTGTTTAAAATCTATTTCTAAATTCTAGGGGTGTAACGATTTATCGTTGTACGATTTATTGCGATGCAAAAATGTCACAATATGCATCGTGGCGTTATGACGATTTGATTACGATATGACGTCCGCTTTCTCTTATTAGTTGAGCTGTTTGCACGTGAGCTACGTTCCACCTGCTGTCGCACGTGAGTTCAGATTGCAGCAGCAGTAATGTTAGCAGACCAAGATGAGTGGAGCTGAAATAGAGGATGGCCCATCCTCTCAAAATCAGACGTCTGGCAACATTTCGGTTGTACAGTCATTGCTTTAGACTCGTCCGCTTTTTGACACGCATACTGGGACAAACATCCTAAGTTTTAAAGTCTTCACAGTGATTTACATACTTTGCACAGTGACAGGGATACCTCCTTATGGTGTTGAAAGAGTCACATACTGTATTTATAAGGTACAATTCACTCTAAAATATCATTCTGTCTTCATATAATGTTCCCGCCGCAAATTCACACATGACGTGAGCTGACCGTGAGCTGTTACCACAGAGGGCGGATGATAGACGCGCGCATATGGCAAGCCGTTTTAGCATTTAAACCTTTGTTCTGACTAACCATAAATATATTTAGAGATATCTCTAATTATATTTTGACTAGTCATAATTATAATTCGACTAGTCAGAATGACAATTAGAGATATCTGCAATTACAATTGTACTAGTACGAAATCAGATTGGAGATATCTGCAAATATATTATGACTAGTCATATTCCTCCATTGACTTCTATTGAAAAATATTTGCAGATATCTCTAAATGAGTTTTGACTAGTCACAATTGTAATTACAGATATCTCTAAATGAATTGAATTAAATATGAATTAAATACCTGGAAATGTGGTTTTGTTACTTAAATTGTTCCTTAATTTTGTCTCTGTCATTTCAATAATATTTTTAAAGAAGTTTTTAAATTGTTTTATTTTTCAGAGACAGGCCTGTTTAATTTAATTTCTTAAAGAAGGTTCAGTTTAACAAGTTGAAACAAAAGAAATACATAAAAAATAGTTTACTTGGTAAAATTTGCATTTCAGTTTATTTTCAATTTTTATTCCAAATATCGTGATACGTATCGAATCGTGAACATTATATCGTGATACACATCGTATCGTGAGCTGAGTGTATCGTTACACCCCTACTAAATTCAGTTTTAATTTCCAGCAAACGAATAAATGAACAATAATAATGAAGTGTGGTCAAACAACTGAGTTATATCCTAATACACATGCTGCCCCATATGGTCCAAAATCTGACAGGTGGGCAAATCTAAGCTTGTTTTTAATAAAACAAATATAAATATGCATATAATAAATAATACTGCTAATAATAATAACAATATACAAAAGCAAATTGTCTTGAATAAACTAGTAGTTTTTATATTGATGTAGAAAATAACTTTTTTAATGTTTTAATCCGTTAATTCTTTTATATTTGTACCCCATATATGTATTAAGCAATGTGTAAGCGAAACACACAACTAACGCGCTCTGCGCTGGACTTTGGACCTGCTTTCAGCTGGTCTATTGAACAGTCTTTTAGTTTCTCAAAATAGCAACAATGCACCTTAACCCGCCTCTTCGTCACCTTGTAATTATAAGGTTCTATCTGCGTTCTAAATAATTTTGAGATATTGAGTTTCAGTAGTTCAATAGTTTCAATAGTTTTTGTATTCCATAGCGAACAGTATGTGTGTGACATTTGATTTTTAAATAAAAAGTCTTAAAATAGAAACAACTTATTGAAAAACATCCCATAGTGTAAATAGGTTGTCATTTAATTAGAATATATCAATAACTCAATTTTGACAAAGATGTCAGATAGAACCTTATAATTCTAAGGTGACGTCTTATTTAGACCGAAACACCCATGAGTCCACAAAGTGGCGCAAATGGATACCACCGTCACATAGATATATACATTAGATGTAGCGCTTTTTTTTAAATGAATGCGGGACCAAGGTACAGTGGAGGACTGTGGCCATCCAAAGCCCGAGATATACACATATACACATTTATCTATGATCGGTTTTCCTGGATGTTAGTATGCAATTTTTTTTTAATTATGAAAGTTATAATTTTACATCACTTTTCTACATTGATGGATCAGTGACCGCACTGGCATTCCTGACAAAAAGCTTGTGTTTGAGTGTATGGAAATGTACTATCCACCCTCCCTGTTAAATTTGATCTAATCATGTCCTGAAACACAGCTCCTCTCCTGCTTTCACCTCTCATACTGACGGAGGGAGCGATTCGTTTGTGAATGAATCTTCGTTATGAACGACTCCTTCACTAGCCGACATTAATACAAGTTTCTGGCAGCGCAGCATCTCGTTGTCATATTTCTTTTGCATTGTTTGCTGATTTTATTCAACAAAACTAGCATAAGCCGAGTGTTTAGTGCGAGTTGGAGCTACTTTGACTTAAAGTGAATGCAGTAAGTGACTGTTATCATCAATAACGTGACCTGATTAGCACAAAAGTTCAGAACATACAAAAACAGAAAAAACTTAATATTACCTATGAAATGTTCTGCCTTTGTGCTTTGTTTTTTTTGTTTGCTCACTACTACACCCGTAGACAGCGCTAAAGTCCCGCATCTTCACGTAATAACACTGTCTTGGCTAGTGCGGTTGAATGACATTTGTCCTGGGAGCACTGTACCAATGTGGCGGCGCTATTGACGCATGCTCAGAGTCCCTATGCGATATCTAGTGTATATATCTATGACACCGTCAGTACACTGCTTCAGTCTTTCACTTTCACACTTGTACTGTGTAATTTTAGCGAACACCTCAGATACTGTTGGTTGGTTCCTGTTGGTTCTGCACCTTTTTACCAACCAAGTTTGTCGACCTATTATAACGACACAGATCACTCTGCCTATTCATGC
Organism: Danio rerio; assembly: GCF_052040795.2. Taxonomy (NCBI): domain Eukaryota; kingdom Metazoa; phylum Chordata; class Actinopteri; order Cypriniformes; family Danionidae; genus Danio; species Danio rerio. The sequence goes on along the minus strand of NC_141029.1, from coordinate 54,685,802 downwards.
CAGAGTCCTGAGGAAAAAGTGATTGACAGGTGGTCATTTGTGTGTAAATTATCTTCATTTATTTATGATTTGGTTATGGGTAAAACAAAGACCATGCTTGTCAGGTAGTTGAAATGGTAGGCTACAAATAATTAATTAGTTATGAATTAATTACTCATAAATAATTAATTCACCACCATCGTCCATCGTGATGTTTTGACATTAGACATCGTACAATGTCAAATTGGTCGACATCGCCCAACCCTAGTGCACGCATAGCACTCACCTCCTCCTCAGTTGTTGCAGATGTGTGATTGTGGTGTTGTTTTCTGCAGTGACGCTCTGGAGAAACTCTCCATCTTCAAGCGTATTGAAAGGAGGCCGATGGCATGGCCGTGTCAGCTCACCATCGGCAGCTCTCTGTCTATTCGCATTGTTGGATATAAAGCTGTGAGTTTGTGTTGATCAATCAAATGCATGATATGTTTGTTTTTATAAGTGACCCTAGACCTGAATTTTTAGCCCTCCTGTGAATTTTTCACTGATTTCTTTTATCTTTGTCATGACGACAGTAAATAATATTTGACTATATATTCTTCAAGACACTTCTATACAGCTTAAAGTGACATTTAAAGGCTTAACTACCCTTCATGGAAATTATTAAACCTTAATTCAATAAAATTAAGGAAAGTCTTTCTTCCCCTAAAATACTGACAGACATTTGATTTTGATGTTTTTTTTATGTTGTTTTATAAAAAAGTTTCTATTTTGTTATTTTTAAACTCCACTTTATCACCAGTTTTTGTGAATTAGCAGACTTTCTTTCCCCAAAATACAGACAGAACTTTTATTTAAAATTACATTTTTGTTTTGCAGATTAGTAAAAATGACACTTTTTTTCGTATCTTTGTTTGATATTTGATTAAAAAAAAAGTTTCTATTAATATTTTTGCACTCCAATTCATCAAAATTGCTAGACCTCTTTTTGTAAATTAGCAGACTTTTAAAAAATATTTTTAATTTAAATATAATATTCATTCATTGATTTTCTTTTCGCTTAGTCCCTTTATTAATCTGGGGTCGCCATAGTGGAATGAACCGCCAACTTCTCCAGCATATTTTTTACGCAGCGGATGCTCTTCCAGCTGCAACCCATCTCTGGGAAACACACTCATACACAATTCACCTGTACTGCATGTATTTGAACTGTTGGGGAAACTGGAGCACCTGGACGAAACCCACGCGAACGCAGGTAGAACATGCAAACTCCACACACAGAAATGCCAACTGACCCAGCCGAGGATCAAACCATCAACCTTCTTGCTGTGAGGCAACAGCACTACCTACTGCGCCACTACGTTGTCTTAAATATAATATTTTAAATAACAAATTATATTTGATTAAAGTTTTTTTATATCTAGATATATTAAACAATTTTTAAATACTTTTGAATAACAAATTAAAACAGCTCACTTTTTAAATACATGTTTGTTTGTTTGTTTTTTCACAGTTTCCAATTCATTTTCTAACAATCCCCACCACAGTTTCATAGTGAACTTCAAAAAAACTCTCTTTGCATGAGAATATAATAGGTGTGACTTTTTATACTCATGTTTGGCATCTCTGCTTTGTCAGCATTTCTTTCCTGAACTAATGTTGTTTTCGATGTTCGTAAGGTGACAGAGGAAAAGGTGAAAAAGTCTTGGACGATTGTGGACGCTCAGAGTCACCAGAGAGATGACGTGAAGAGAGAGACAGTTTACTGTCTGAACGATGATGATGAAACTGAGGTGCAGAAAGACGACACAATACAAGGTGCATTACAAAAACTGCAAATATTACATCCACTCTTATTGTTGCAGCTCTCATTCATCATAATATCAGCTCATGTTAGTTGTTTTATATTTGTTTTATAATGAAACTATCACTGTCTCTCCACTGCACCAATAGCTGGTGTGTGGTGAGCGTATTGGCACCGTTGTCCTGTGGCTGTCATCGCATCATTTAAGTGGATGCTGCACACTGGTGGTGGTGTGGAGAGTCAAATACTCCTTATGGTTGTGAAGTGTTTTGGGTGTATGGTCATACATGATAAATGCGCTAAATAATTACACATTACATTAGTGTTATTTTATTTGCTTCTTACATTTTTTCTTTCTTTTTTTTTTTTTTTTTACAAATTATCAAATTACACAGAATTTAACATAATTTTGCATATATTAGAATTTTTTTCAATTTTAATTTCAGTTAATGTAGATCAACTACATTGTTGTTTTAGTATTGTTTTATTTTGAATCATACTTTCTTAATTTTAAAATAAGCCATAATATTATTTAATATTAATTTAAAATATATACACAACTGGTCAAACATTTGAGGTCAGTAGGATTTTTAAATGGGTTCAAATTAGCTTCTCCTGCTCACCAAGGCTGCATTTATTTAATCAAAAATACAGCACACATTGTAAAGTTGTGAAACGTAATTGTACTATAAAAAAAACTGTTCAAAAGTAGTTTATAATTTAATTTAATAATTTATTCCAGTGATTGTAAAGATGCATTTTTCAGCTTTATTTATCCAGGCTTTAGAATCATAAATCACTCTAATATTTATTATTATTATTATTATTATTATTATTATTATTACTATTATTTGTACTAGTAATAAAAGCAATAATGACTGGAATAATAGTTTTATTTAAAACTACATAAAATAAGAGAGCAGTTATTTAAAATTGTAATAAATATTAAACAATCTAACATTTTTTTTTACATTTAACAAATGCCGCCTTGAACTGAATAATTTTCTTAAAAAAACTGACCTCAAACATGTTGTATATTATATATGTGGTGTTGTAGTGTATATTAAAAATATATTAGAAAAAAAGTAAGTTTATTAATTTAATTTGAGTCATTTTAATTTGTCAACTGCAACTCTTTTAGAATTGTTTTATTAAGTGTCTTACATCCTCACACATTTTTTTTTTTATTTTAAATTGTATTCTGTTTAATTATATTAATACTATTTTTATATATATATATTTTTTAAATATATTAGGAGCTAATAATTTAAAATAATTTTATTTTAGTTTTAAATAATTGTATTTTAGTTCTAAAAAATAAATAAGCTTTCCATGAAGGTATGGTTTGTTTTGGACAATATATGGCCGAGATACAGCTATTACAAAATTCATTCATTCATTCAACTTCGGCTTAGTCCCCTATTTATCTGGGGTCGCCACAGCAGAATGAACTATGCTAGCATACGTTTTACGCAGCTGATGCCCTTCCATACACTCTCGCATTTACACACAAACACTCATACACTATGGCCAATTTAGTTCTTCCAATTCCCCATGTGTTTGGACTGTGGGGGAAACCGGAGCACCCAGAGGAAACCCACAGCAACACGGGGAGAACATACAAACTTCACCATATGCCAACTGACCCAACTGAGACTTGAACCAGCTACCTTCTTGCTTTGAGGCGACAGTGCTAGCCTCTGAGCCACCGTAATTACAAAATTGTAATTATTAAATTATTTTGACTGATGCAATGTATTGTTGGCTATTCTTACAAAATACTCATGCAACACAAGACAACATTTTACAGTTGCTTTCGATGTATTCATTGTTGTAAAGCTGATCTGATCATCTGTACTGTATAGAAATCATTATGGCTTTTTAATGCCTTGTGTTGTTTTTACAGGTTACCGTTATGGAAGTGACATTGTGCCGTTTTCAAAGGTGGACGAGGAGCAGATGAAATATAAGCATGATGGGAAGTGTTTCTCTGTGCTTGGCTTCACTAAACAGGAGCTGGTAAGATATCGTTCAGCAGATGGTGCTATTTTCACATCCACGTTCAGGACAAATTCTTCAGTGTCAGCGATTTTTACAAATTCTGCTCTGTAGGTTTTATTAAATGGGTCTTCATTATGGTGCTTTTCTGAATCTCTGACTTGAAATTGTGTGATCATAATGATAGGATATAGTATTACATCCCCCATAAATAAAAATAGTTACCTCTATGAATATGTACAGATGAAGGCCGAATTATTAGCCCTCCTGTGTATTTTCCCCCAATTTCTGTTTAACGAAGAGCAGATTTTTCCAACACATTTTTAAACATAAAAGTTTAATCACTCATCTCTAATAACGGATTTATTTTATCTTTGCCATGATGACAGTAAATAATATTTGACTAGATATTCTTCAAGACACTTCTATACAGCTTAAAGTAACATTTAAAGGTTTAACTTGGTTAATTAGGTTCATTAGGCAGGTTAGGGTAATTAGGCAAGTCATTGTATAACAGTGGTTTGTTCTGTAGACATTCGAAAACAAATGTTGCTTAAGGAGGCTAATAATATTGACCTTAGATGAGGCAGACTGGAATTAAGTTTGCTTAAAAGCTCCAACACAAACAATAAATACCAGGTTTAAACTACTTCAAAATAAATGGTTAATGAGAATGTATATAACCCCTGTGAAACTTCATCATATGTCTGCTAATATTCCAGATGTGTGCTCTAAATGTTTAGATGATAAAAGTACACTATATCACTGCCTCTGGCAATGTCCTAAAATACAAAAGTTTTGGAAAGATATAACTGAATGTATGTCAGACATGTTTAATATTAAAATTCCTTTAAATGCCAAGCTCTGTATTCTTGGGTTGTATCCTAAGGAACTTACAATTGGAAATACAAGAATTTTGGATTTTGGTTTCCTTCAAGCTAGAAGGGCTATTGCATTATACTGGAAACACATGGATGCTCCATCCATAGAAATGTGGAAAAACTAAATATTGAACTGTATTGGACTGGAGAGACTAACTTATATCATCAAAGGCAAGCAGAAGGACTTTGACTATCTTTGGGAACCATATATGAATATTATGTAAATTGTGTGTTTGTAAACATGTTTTTTATTTATTATTACCTTTTTTTTTTACTTTTTGTTCTTTTTTTTTGTATTATTGTGTTATTGTTTATGTCACACATATATATATAATTTAAATATTGTGTGTATGTATGTATATGTATGTATGTATATGTATTTGTGTGTATGTGTATATATATATATATATATATATATATATATATATATATATATATATATATATATATATATATATATATATTTACCTATTTGAATATGTATATGTGTGTATGTATAAGTGTATATACATATATATAAGAAGGGTGTAGATATGTGCTGTGTAGGCTTGATGGGGTCAAAAGGAAAAAAATCAATAAACATATTGGGAAAAAATAATAATATTGACCTTAAAATGGTTTAAAAAAAATAAAAACTGCTTGTATTCTAGCCAAAATAAAATAAATAAGACTTTCTATAGAAGAAAAAATATTATAGGAAATATTGTGAAAATTTCCTTGCCCTGTTCAACATAAATTGGGAAATATGTGAAAAACATACACAGTAGGGCTAACGATTTTGAGTTTAACTCTATATAGTGACTATTTATTTGTTTTTGTTGTGTTCAATTGATTCAGATTCCTCGTCATCAGTTTATGGGAAGCCAAGTTGTCAAAGTCTTTGCACCCAGAGATGATGAGGTGAGTTTTACCAAGCATTTGTAAAGTTTTGCTGTTATTTTAATGATCACCAATAATTCTCATCTGAATACTTGCTTAAAACACCTAGTATCACATATAATTAATGTGTTTCAAATATTCTTCTTTTCAAAATGATAATTAACAAAATAATATTTTATTTAATGTTAAAAAGATTTTTATCTTCTTCGCAATTTATAGATAATTTATAAAAAAGAATACTGTATATTGATTATGCATTGATAATATGTTGTTTTAATGTTCTGTGATGTTTTTGGGAATATTTTTCATAAAAGAAATACAGTAGAAACAAAAATAATGTGAAATATTATTTACATTTAAAACAACTACTTTATATTTTAATATATTTAAGAAGGTAAACTGTGACGTACGGCGGACTTTTTAGCATAATTACTAAAGTCTTTAGTATCCCAATATGGTCACACTTTACAATAAGGTTCATTAGTTAATGTTAACATGAACAAACAATGAACAGTACATTTACTTCTGTATTTGTTCATGTTAGTAAACGTTAGTTAATGAAAATACAGTAGTTCATTGTTAGTTCATGTTAACTCATGGTGCATTAACTAATGTTAACAAGCATGGACTTGGATGTTAATAATGCATTAGTAAATGTTCAATTATGATTAATAAATGCTGTACATGTGTTGTTCATGTTAGTAAATGCATTAACTAATGAACCTTATTGTAAAGCGTTACCCACAATTTCCTTCAGAAATCATTGTAAGAACAACTGGATCTTCTAATTTGATAATCATTTCTTATCATTATTATAATGTTAGAAATATTCAGTGCGATTCATGTTTATTTATATAGCGCTTTTACAATGTAGATTGTGTCAAGCAGCTTAACATAGTTCTAGCAAAGTCCAGATTTCAGAGTTGAATTTCTGTTTAGTTTAGTTTAGTGTGGTTTAAGTTTCACTGCTGGAGGTCCAAACAGTGAAGAGCAAATCTACGGAAGCGCAGCTTCGATTCGAGCAAGCCAGTGGTTACAGTGGCAAGGAAAAAAAACTTCACTAATTGACTAAGTGAAGGGAAAAAACCTCGAGAGACTAAGCTCTGTTGGGCACGACCTTTATTCTTCTGGCCAAACTTCCTGGGTGGAGCTGCAGTCTAGGCGCCGGAGGCTGGAGAAGCTGGATGTCCGTCCAGGCGTGAGTAGGTCACCGGCGGGTGGTCAGGCTGGCCCACAGGATCAATGCAGGGACTCCATTCACTCCATTCCTCCATGACCCTCACAGCATCAGCTCAGGATATAGCCTGGTCCAGGATTATGGAGACCTTGAGATTATCTCTTCACAGGTCTTGGATCATCAATGGCGCTGGATAATCTCTGGGGACCTCGGGATGAGTATTCTCATGTGTAAATAGAGAATAAAGAAATTACAATTAGCGTAAAATTAATTAGCGTAGCTGCTGTTTATAGTGTATTTAAATGACGTGCAAAAATAGAGTGTTATAAATGAAAATAGCAGGTATTTTAAACAAAAATGTAAAGCATATAAGAGTTTCTAACACAGTGTCTGGTGTATTAAGGAGGAGTGTGTCCTGCAGGTGGTTGTCAAGCCTGCTCACCTGCGTGGAGCACATTCATGCATCATATCGCTATGTGACACATTGAGTATGCTTTACTAAAAAGATCGGTCTTTAATTTAGTTTTGAACTGACTGAGTGGGTCTGAGCCCCAGACATTATCAGGAAGGCTATTTCAGAGTTAAGGAGCCATAAATGAGAAGGCTCGGCCTCCTTTAGAAGGCTTTGCTATTCTAGGTACCACCAGAAGCCCTGAGTTTTGAGATCTAAAAGAGCAGGCTGGATTGTAGCGAGACAGAAGGTTTGTTAGATAAACAGGAGCTCGATTATTTAAAGCTTTATAGGTAAGAAGTAATATTTTATAATCAATATGAAATATTGTTGTGCTGCTTTAAATTTTTGTGGACACTTTCAAAATTATGTGATGAATGGAAAGTGTAAAGGAAGAACATTTAATTTAAAATGGAAATCTTCTATTGATCAATAGTCATTATTAAATACGTAATGTTATTGTCTGTACTGTTACCGATTACTTGAATGTACTTGCAGAACACGATTATTGATTTATTTGACACGGTTTACTGACCCCAATCTTTTGAATAGCAGTGTAATGTTTTAGTATTCAACAGAAAACTGCATTTCTCCCAGCTCTTAAAGTTGTGGTTTTTTAAGTTTGTGTGTGTTTAATGTTTTGTTTGTGTGTTTTCAGCATGCAGCAGTTGCTCTGTCCTCTCTGATTCGTGCTCTTGATGGTCTAAAGATGGCAGCCATTGTACGTTATGCTTACGACCGCCGCAGCAATCCTCAAGTGGGCGCCGCGTTTCCCTGCATAAAGAAAAAATATGAAGTATGTGGGTTTATATTAAACTGAAATCAAGAAGTTATCGAATCGAGAGTTCTGTGAATTGTTACACCCCTTTATGAAACAGAACAAACACTGAATGCTTTCTGTTCAGTATATCATAATCCAGACTCATCATATTTCTCTTTCTCAGTGTCTGCTGTACGTTCAGCTGCCGTATATGGAGGATCTCCGTCAGTTCACTTTCCCCATGCTGGAAAACAACAAGAAGTTTATGCCATCAGGTCAGCACTCGCATTAAAATACTCACAAAAATATGGAGGCAGTTTTAAATAGATATATTTGAAGTTATTCCAGATCTAAGCTGTATAGACCAAGTGCACTCGTTTCTGCGTTTTCTACATGATTTTTATTCAAATGTCCTTTTAAAAGCTGGTAAAATATTGTTTAGCGTAAGTGCAGCGTATCCGTGTTCAAGAAAAACTAATTTTATACTTCTGTCAGGGATTTACAGACACTTAACTAAGATTTTTAGCTTAATAAAGTACTAATTAATTATGCAAGTGTGTTTATTGATTAGGGATGTAAAGTGATTAGGAATGTAAAATAAGATTATACATTGTAAGTGCTAACAAACAGTTAATATCTTAATAATAGTGTTAGAATATCAAGCCAATTCCATGCGTGTTCAATAAGAAAAGGCCTGGAAAGTGTTTTCTTTAATGCCAAAAATATTAGTAATTTATTAGATACAAATGAATAATTTGATGACAGAGCTCTAACATACATTTCCTGACTCCAGCATATATACACAACTGATCTTAACAGGTGGAGTTTTGGTTTTACGTCACTTATCAGTCATTCTGCAGTCCTTTGGCTCTTGTACTGGCTCATTACTGCCTAATGACTACAGCCCCATTGACACCCTCTGCCAATGCATTGATGAAATGAGCAATTGGATGTGCCAAAACTTTCTTCAGTTAAACAAAGAGAAAACTGAAATGATTGTGTTTGGAAACAAAGATGAGGTTCTCAAGGTAAATGCGTACCTTGGCACTAAAGGTCAAACGACAAAAAATAAGGTCAAGAATCTTGGTGTGACTCTGGAGTCAGATCTGAGTTTCAGTAGTCATGTCAAAGCAGTCAGTAAATCAGCATACTATCATCTCAAAAACATAGCAAGAATCAGATGCTTTGTTTCCAGTGAAGATTTGGAGAAACTTATTGATGCTTTTATCAGCAGCAGGGTGGATTACTGTAATGGACTCCTCACTGGTCTTCCTAAAAAGACAGTCAGACAGTTGCAGCTCATCCAGAACGCTGCAGCCAGAATTCTAACCAGAAAAAAAAAAAAAAAGATCCAGAAAAAAGAACCAGAAAATCAGAGCACATCACACCTGTCCTCAGGTCTTTACACTGGCTGCCAGTTACATTCAGAATAGATTTTAAAGTATTATTACTGGTCTATAAATCACTAAATGGCCTAGAAGCTCAATACATCACAGATATGCTCACTGAATACAAACCTAACAGATCACTCAGATCTTTAGGATCATATAAACTAGAAGTTCCAAGAGTTCAGTCAAAGCAGGGTGAATCGGCTTTTAGCCACTATGCCCCTCGCTGCTGGAATCAGCTTTCAGAAATGATCAGATGTGCTCCAACATTAGGCACATTCAAATCAAGACTGAAAACACATCTGTTTAGTTGTGCCTTTACTGAATGAGCACTGTGCTGCGTAAGACAAATTGCACTATCATGTTTTTCTTTTCTTCTTCATTCTTTTATATCACATTTTACCTGTTTTTATGTTTTGTTGTGTTTTTACGCATTTTTATTATTATTATTTTTATTTTACTTGTTTCTTTTATTCTTGTTTATGTAAAGCACTTTGAATTGCCACTGTGTATGAAATGTGCTATATAAATAAACTTGCCTTGCCTTGCCTTGTACCCCCAGACATACTTCCTCTTTCTGCAACTCTTCTCTGCATACCAGAACTGAACAATTACGTGCATCTTTAACATAGTTCACAACTTCTACGAGCATCATGACAACTTGTGACATGTCCAGACAGCAGTCTGGAACAACCCTAAATTTATTCTTTAATATATTTCTTTTGGTCAGCAGTTCCTCTAAAAGTATGCAGCACAGTAAAAAAAGGAAGTGTGTCAGGTCAACATGTGAGATTATACAAAAGAAAAAGATTCATTAATATGATGTTAGTCTAAACATTCATTCATTCATTTTCTTGTCGGCTTAGTCCCTTTATTAATCCGAGGTCGCCACAGCGGAATGAACCGGCAACTTATCCAGCAAGTTTTTACACAGTGGATTCCCTTCCAGCCGCAACCCATCTCTGGGAAACATCCACACATACACACACACACTCATACAGGATCGAACCAGAGACCTTCTTGCTGTGAGGCGAATGTGCTACCCACTCCGCCACAGCGTCGCCAGTCTAAACATTTTTCTGACAAAAATAAATACACAAGTAATAAAAATAAATTTATCGGACAGGTAATAAGCTGTAGTGGTTTGGATTGTTACTTAAACTAAAGTGTTACCCATGTTATTGATATGTTTATTTGTCAAGGAATATACATTTCATACAATAATTGTATGCATTTGTCAGGAATTTGTGTTTCATACATTAACATTAACATTTTAATAGAAATTAAAATACATTTTTTATATGTTATTATCAGTATTATTAATTTTTAAGATATCTGTAAGTTAGTGTGCTTCAAAACAGTGACGATTTGCGTTTAGAAGATATGAAACTGATACAAACATGTAAAGCTTGTAGTTTGTCACTTTATAGCCCAAATGGACCAAGGATTTTATGTTTTTTTTAAATGTTTTTTTTTTTTGTGCTCAGGGTCTCAGTTGTCAGCCGTAGATGCGCTGATCGACTCCATGATGCTGATGGAGAAGGATGAGAATGGAGAAAGTGTGGAGATCTTCAAAGTCAACCACATCCCAAACCCACAGTTCCAGAGGCTCTTCCAGGTATGGTGATATAGAGTGCTGGATGATTTCTGCTGACAGTATTTGAAGAGTTCAGATGCAAAAGTCCATCTAAAGTTTTTCTCAGCCTCATATGGTTATTTTAAAGGGCACCTATGGTGAAAAATCTACCTTTCAAGCTATTTGGACAGACATATGTGTATATATAGTGTATAGATCATCATATTGGGGTGATATAAACACACCCAGTCCTTTTTTATTTTTATTTAACAACATAAAAACATTGGACCGATTGGAACGGTTTTCAGAGCGACAGCAACTTGACGTAGGAGTGCGGTCCCTCGCGCACCAATATTGATTTTCATTTCACCTCCGCCATTTTCAGCGCCAGTCAAAGCGATATCACTAAAGGAACACCCTTGCTCTATTTTTAGATGCCAGGCTCATTGGGCTCAACACAAGATCAACATTCACCACATGATTGCTGTAATCGGAATTATTGGTTGTATCTTTAGGTAGGTTTGCAAACGTTTACTTTTCATTGCGTCTACCTTAAACTTCAGCCGTTTGCATTTCTTGAGGTCGCAGAAGCTCCCCATGATCTTAACTAGGTGCAGCTGGAAAAGTGCATCATGTGCGCGTCTCTCCATTGGACAAAAAAAACAAATTGCCTGCAGGTCGCGCACCAGAAGCGCCGCTCTGCGTGGCATCCACACAGAAATTTGGAACTCTAAACAGGTTTCTATCAGGGTAAACACAACGCCACTTGAAGCCGGCGGCTGTACGCGGAGCCTAGCCGCATGATTTTGTACTCTGCTTGGTCTGTGTCCGAGTCGTACATGTACTGCTGAATGCTTATCCTCTCACTCCTGCTCCTTCTCACAGTCTGCCTGTCTGTTGAAGACACAGAGCGGGTGAGCTCTTGGCTCCGCCCCCTTGTTCATTCAAGCGGGAAGCCGAAACTAAGGCTGTTTCTCAATATGCGTTCTTCAGCGGTCTTGCGTCCTCGTGTTCTCGTGCAACGTCATCATCAGCTGCCTAAGTTCAGTTCCAATACTCAAGACTGCAAGTACGGAGGACGCGTGAAACTTCCCGAATGTGATCTTGATATCGAGGACGCACTGATGCAGACTTGAGCACCGAACTCGCTCTGGAAGTCCCAGAAGTCATTGCGACTGGAGGTGGGAAGCGCAGCATTTTTTTTAGATTTATTATTAAAGTTCAAAGATATGACTTATTTACCTCAGGAGTTTCCCTAAATGAAACGGTGAAAGTAAACATTAGCATTAATATCTTAATAAAGGAATAAACACATTAAGGGTTGTTTGTTTGCTGAAATTCGTATTAAAATCTGTTTTATTTATATTGTGCAGCGTATATTTATGTTTTATGCATAGTATATATTTTGAAAATGGGAAAACAATAAATTGTTGTATGAGTGCTGTAATCTTTAAATAGTTTCCATTTAAAACGCGTGAAGGTCATGTGACCATCAGGAAGAACGCAGCATCCCATTTCTCAAAGGACGCATTCTCTGCCCTCGCGGTCTCCTGAGTTCGTTCTTCCGAGGACACCTGGCAAGACCGGTCTCCAGAAGAACGCAAGTCCGTTCTCTGCGTTCTTGGAATTGAAAAACAGCCTAATTTTCATGTGAAGCAACACACCCCTAAAACAGCGAGCTGCGTACACGCCCCCAACATGACACTTTTGAACACATTATAATAAAAACATCTGAACTGTGTTGTAAACTGAGCCTAAACTGGCACACTCAGAAGAACCATAATATTAATATTAAATCATAAAAAAGGGGTAAACTATGTGCCCTTTAAGTTATTAACTGAAAACGCAATGAAAATAACATATTTATTGACATAAACACAATTTTCAGTAAACGCCGACTTCTCCTCTCTCTGTCCTTCAGTAATACAGTGACTCGGGTGTGTGGCGTTGTCTATGAAGTCCGGGTTTTCTCTGCAGTGGCTCTCATTGATCTTTTCTTGGCTTGCGTCTGTAGTGTTTGCATCACCGCGGTGTGAATCCTGATGATCCTCTGCCTCCCGTGGATCCGTGGCTCAAGCGGGTCCTGGAAAGACCGCAGGCCGTGTCCGCTCGCTGCCAGGCCCCTCTGCGGGACGTCAAGACCAGCTTCCCTCTCAAAGTGGTGGTGAAAAAGAAAGAGCAGAAGACGAGCGCAGACGTGTTCGGCAGCAGGTGAGAAATGAGCAAATCAGCACTGGAGAATCGATGAGAAGTGCTACACGACTTCCAGCAATCCTGTAATAGTTTGGCTGGAAATATGTGCCAGTCTGTAGTAGGGCTAAAGGATATTGACAAAAACTGACATTGAGAAATATTTTGTGTTTCTGTGATATACACTACCTGACAAAAGTCGATCCCAGTTATAAGAGCAACAAATAATAACTTGACTTCTAGTTGGTCATCTGTTGAACTGCATCCCAATCATCACAAATACTGCAGAAGACCTACTGGAACCACCATGAACCCAAGATTCTCATAGAAATCAGTCAAGTTTGGTGAAGGAAAAGTCATGGTTTGGGGTTACATTCGGTATGGGGGGGTGCGAGAGATCTGCAGAGTGGATCAACATCAACAGCCTCAGTTATCAACCCATTTGTGCTGCCTATTACATTACAAACCACAGGAGAGGGCAAATTCTCCAGCAGGATAGCGCTCCTTCTCATACTTCAGCCTCCACATCAAAGCTCCTAAAAGCAAAGAAGGTCAAGCTGCTCCAGGATTGGCCAGCCCAGTCACCAGACATGAACATTATTGAGCATGTCTGGGATAAGATAAAGGAGGAGGCATTGAAGATGAACACTGGGAGTCCTGCAAGAACGCTTTCTTCGCCATTTAAGATGACTTTATTAATAAGTGATTTGAGTCATTGCAGAGATGTATGGATGCAGTTTACTTTTTTTAATAGTATTTCCAAACCATCCATTTAAATCATGAAAACAAAATGGAAAATATTTACATAATTGAAGTCACAAAAAATACAATAAATATGAAATAAATTCTGTCTAAATGACAGAAAAGGGGAAAAAGGAACAAAAACAAAAAGACAGTATCACTAATATTAATTATAATACTTACTCACACAAGCTATGTTTCCATCCACCTTTTTTTTTGCACATTTTAGGATATGCACATAAAAAATGGTTGATAGAAACGCCAAGATGCGCATCTTGAAAATGTGCATTAAAAATATATGCGCATAACTAATTTGGATAAACTTCTTTTTCCATAAGAAAAGATAAACTACAATGGAAACACTTTTAGTGAACAAATTCCAGTATGCGCATTAAAAAAGTCATGTGATTGTGTTATAAGATCACGTACTGATAAAAACATGTGAGAATGGATAAACCAGCAGGCTGAGCACGCTGTAAAGCATCTGAAATGTTGTTTTGGTCATTGTAAAACGCCTTAATCATTTCAGTATTAGTGTTATTACATTATTAATTACGTCAAGAATTGTCAATTGGCTTACTAATGATGAGAGACAAACCGCGATCAATTTTATCAAGTGCTCTTGATCGAAATTAGTTTGTAAAACTTCACTTATTAAATAAAGAAATGATTCATGCAATTTTTCTCCTATTTCAGCAAATTCCATCTTTACTGTTGATATTTGGCGCCAGTTTATCGAGAAGTGGCATTTTTAAAAAAAAAAATTCCCTTTGACTTATTTAATGGGAACGCTGCTTTATTTGCATGTCTTATATGCAATATTCCAGTTTTGCACATCGATTTATTTTGCATCTTTGGATGGAAACATAGCTACAGACACAAGCGTGTGTGCATACACATACATACGTTTCTAACTGAGTATCTCTCAGGGTTTCTTTTATATAAATTACAGAGATAAATGGTTCTCGATGTCAACGGATTAAGGTGTGTAAATTTGTGTATGTTTTTACAGCAAAACAAGAAAAGAAATGCCGCAAATTTAGTGAAACTAGCCACAAAAATATCACATGATGAAAATAGGTTGATTTTTCTGTAATGTTTATGATTTGTGATCTGAAATTGTGACTGAAAATGTTTGTTTTTAAATGATCTGTGTGTCTTTGTCAGTGCTGATGAACCAGATGCCAAGAAAGTCAAAGTGAATGAAGAAACCGAGTTTAACCTGGCTGAGATTACAGAGGGAAACATCACATCGGTGAGACACAAAATTATTATTATTGTTCAAGAGTTCACACTTAGATATTGCTTGACGCTATTAGCAGGTTTGTCCCTGGAGAGAACCCTGAGCTCGGAGATGATTGAGCCCAGGGCTCCCACCTTGTCAATGAGCATGTAAGGGGGTCTGAGATCAGGTAGGTCTCGAGAGCTTCCCCTGGTAAAGGAGGAGATGGAGTGGATGGGGGGATTTTTTCAAAACAAAGATAAGCAGTAGGGTCAGTTTATTTGTAGTGGGCTTTTATCAATCTGATTGGATTGTTGCTAATTACGGATGAGAGACCAGCCACGATCAATTATATCACATGCTCCTCTCGAAATTAGTTTGTAAAACTTTACTTTAAAACAATATATTATTATTATTATTACTACAGTTCAGCAGAATTTAACACTTTTATTAATCCTTAAACAGGCAAAAAAGATAAGCAAAAAAATTTTTCATGTCATTTTTTTACATAATCTGTACCCAAGTAAAACGTGTCCAAATTTTTTTTTTTTTATAAAATTTTAAACGTATCAGGATTTTTACAAATATTTAATTTATTTAGGATTTTATGAGTAGTATTTTATGAGTTGCCTTTTTTAGGGAAAAAAGTTAAATATTTATTATTATTTTTATTATTAGCTAAAATTGTGATTCTGACCAAACATATTTAATTATTCATTTTAAACAGTAAACAGCAGATTTAATCTAAACAAGTAATGCATTTTTTATGTGTTTTAAGAAACAATAAATGTCCATATTTAAGCGAGGATGCATTACGTTTTTAGGATGCAAAAATATCATCTTTGCATCAAGAATAAATTCATTGTAAATAAAATTAAAATAGAAAACTTCATTCATTCAGTTTACATCGGCACAGAGAGAACATGCAAACTCCACACAGAAATGCCAACTGACCCAGCTGGGGCTTGAACCAGCAACCTTCTTGCTGTGAGGCAATCGTGCTACCCACTGCGCCACAGTGACGCCCTTAACAGTTATTTTATATTGCAAAAATATTTCACCATAATGCTGGTTTTTATTTAAAACATGCTGAGAATCCTGACCCACTACAGTATTTTGAATAGCAGTTTAATAAATTATGCATTTGAATAATTAATATATTTATTTTAATGTTTCTTTTTAATGTTTTTTTTTTTTATAATTGTATAACACACTGAGAAACCATTAATTGTATAGAGACAAACATGTAAAATACTCTTCGCAGCCTATTTGGTTTATAACATGACATATTTATGAGTGACAGTTATGTAAGCATGTATTGCAGAAATTGATTGAAACCATTAATTTTTCCACTTGTGAATTAACAGAATGGTTTTAGAGAGTAAAATGCATGTGCATTCGTCTGGACTATAATGCTGTATAAATAATTACATGTAAACTTTCAGGTTGGCAGCGTCAATCCAGCCAGAGATTTCTGCACACTGATAAGACAGAAGACGGTTTCTTTCGATCAAGGTGAGATTTGATTTTTTTTTTGTCTCTCTTACATCCACAATTTTCAACCTTCATGAAAGTGTGTGCTATCCGCTTGTTAAGTGGTGACGTGTTTGTGGCGTATGTAATACTGTTTCCGGGTCCAAGCCGCCATTCATTTGAGTGGAGAAATCATTCGTTTATGATCGCGTTTTATTCCTATCACACATTAAAGTTAATTTTGTATAAAATCATAGTGTACACAACAATCTCTGGGCTTGCTGCATAACAAATACCAAAAATTTAACTATTTTAAAAAAATTTATCACTTTCTGGCCATCGGATATTAGGCATGGACATAAATACTGCGATCGTGATTTTCAAAAGCATTAAATCACTTTGTAAACGTTTATTATTACCATTTCATGAGTCTCCCCATTCAGTTGAATAGAGCGCTTGGACCCGGAAGCCGCTTCGCGTGACGTCACACTTAACAAGCGGATTATAGATATTATAACGTAAAACCAATATCCTGGGATCTTTGAAGGCCTTGATTCAGGTTACTTATTTCACACTCTCACCGGCCACTTTATTAGCTACACCTGTCCAACTGCTTGTTAACGCAATTTTCTAATCAGCCAATCACATGGCAGCAGCTCAATGCATCTAGGCATGTAGACATGGTCAGGACGATCTGCTGCAGTTCAAACCGAGCATCAGAATGGAAAAGAAAGGGGATTTAAGTGACTTTGAACGTAATATAGTTTGTTAGTGCACGATGTGTTGAGGAAATAAATGAATTTAATCCATTTTAGAATAAGGCTGTAATACGAACAAATGTGGGAAAAGTGAAGCGCTATTAATACTTTCCGGAGGCTGTGTGTGTGTGTGTGTGCGTGCGTGCGTGCGTATGTATGTGTATATATAAACAAATGTTCAATTTATTATTGATTTAATATTATTAATGTACTGTTTAACAATTTTTTTAAATAATTTTAATTTATAATAACAATACTGGTATGTAATGATTATGAATGCTTTACTTTCTTCTTCTGCTCAATGATTGACCTGTGTTACAGTCAAATATGGAATGTAATGTATAGTAAATACTGAAATGGAAATGCATATTAGGGTGTTAGGTTACAAATATTATTTACCAATTAGTCACCAATTTCTTAACAAAAATCAGTTATGGACCAATAAATGTGTCTGTATTTAGTTATAAATATATATATCTGTTATGTAACAATGTATTTAATTCTGTTTTTACTCAGTTTTGCATCAGATATATGCGATATAGTCCACAAAAGTGTCAGCTGTTATGCATAAATTATTGCTGCTGGCATCTGTAAGGCCTTGTTAAAAGTTGCATATTGTCTCTGAGGCTCTGAACAGTCGCTCAGCAGTAATTGAGTCGGCGCTGTCATTGAGCAGTGCAGTTTCTGAATGTCGGCAGCAGGTTTTGTCGCTGTGCTCATGATTGTTTTGTGACCTCGACAGCGTGCCAGCAGCTGACCCACAGGATTGAGCAGTTGCTGGGCAACAGGAGCACTGAGTATTACACCAAGAGCATCGCCTGCATCCAGGCCTTCAGGGATCAGTCTGTACTGGTGAGCTCTCAATTAAACCTGCACATCCAATCAAGTACCTCTTCAGGATCAGCCAGAGGTTATGGGATTCAGTCCTGAAGAGTTGAGCTCAGAGAGAGTTCCTTTCAAAAGCCAAGTGAGCTGCCTACGTAGGGTGCATTTATCTCTTTCCCCAACATTGATATTTGGTCAGTGGGCTCTATCCACACAGACTTTTAATTGTAGTCAGTCAGTCCAATCACTTCTGATAAACTGTTGCTCCATTACAAAATCGCCACGTTTAAGATCTGATTTCTTTAAAAATCAATGATTTTCACTGCCTGACTGAGATGCGATATAAAGTGAGTCTCAGACTAAACAAGAAGCACGGCATTAAAAGTAATTTTTCCATTCCATGTCTCTAAAATTTGGAAATTTGTTTTACCACAGTATTTTTAATGGAGTTTCTAAGCTAGCTTGCTGTTTCTGACGGCACTTGCATTTAAACGTTCATTCATTTCTTTTTTTTGCTTGAACAACTAAATGAATGCTGAAGTCTATTTAACTGATTGTATTTTAAGTAATTAAAGGAACCTTGTGAAATTGAAAATAGTCACTTAAACCTTTCAACGGAAGTTTTTCATTGGCTAAACGTGCAAATGCATGTTCCTCTCTACTGTCGCCACTTGCTTGCTTGATTTTGGACTTGTAGAGATTAATTAAATTAGAAAATTAACCCACACTAAACTGAACTTCAACTCTGAAAACTGGACTGACACGGTTTCAATTTACTAGAACTTCTATTTGAAGCTGCTTTGACGAAATCTACATTGTAAAAGCGCTATAGAATAGCCTAGTGGTTAGCGTGCTGACATATGATGCATTAGCACTTCAGGGCATCCTGAGTTCGAATCCCAGCTTGAGGACATTTCCCGACCCTATCCCCTCTCTCTCCCCCACTTCGTTTCCTGTCTAAAATACTGTCCTATCCTCTCAATAAAGGCAAAAAATAAATAAAATAAAGATGAATTGAATTGATTTGGATACACCCCATTAAACTCTGCATGGCTTTGGCCCTGCAGGTACTGAGTTTGACACCCCTGCCTTAATGCATGTCCTGAGTGAGGTACCGGACTCATTGGCAGATTTAGGCATGTGCGGTCACTCAGGGCGACATCTTACTGGGTACCAAAAAAAGCATTGAAATACAATTTACTTTATGCAAGTGTATTAATTTAGAGTGGCAATCTCAGAATAAAGATGTTAGGGGCCATTTACAGTTGGCAACTTTTGCACACGCAAGTTTGTTATTCTCTATGTGCAACCGAAACAACGCTGGTGAATGCAAACTGAAGTATGCGTGCAGAAAACCATTCCCGCGCACCTCACACACGCTCCTGTGTGAATCTCGGTTGTTTGCATGCACGTCGATAAAACACATGCCGCTCATGCGCCGTGGTTTTCCATGTTGACAGAACTAAAGTTTATATCATATGATGATGATGATGATGTTACTTTCACCAAGCATGGCTATAAAGGAGAAAGGAGGGATAAAATGTCAGGGAGGTAAGACTTCATAACATTATTCTCAGCCATGAGTCGGGTCTAAAAGAGTCGGGGGAAAAATAAACAGAGGGGCTAATAATTCTGACTTCAACTGTATATTTTTTATTCTATAGAATTGTCATAATATTAATGCAAAAGATTTCTTAATTGATCTTGGCATATCACAGTTGTTACATTGTTTTCCAGTAATATTTAGGGTTGATTTCAGTTATTTATTTATAATAATAATTATATAATAATATTGCTAATAATAAATATAAAGAAATTGTTATTATTCATTGATTCATTTTCTTGTCGGCTTAGTCCCTTTATTAATCCGGGGTCGCCACAGCGGAATGAACCGCCAACTTATCCAGCAAGTTTCTACGCAGTGGATGCCCTTCCAGCCGCAACCCATTTCTGGGAAACATCCACACACACACACACACACTCATACACTACAGACAATTTAGCCTACCCAATTCACCTGTACCGCATGTCTTTGGACTGTGGGGGAAAACCCACACGAAGGCAGGGAGAACATGCAAACTCCACACAGAAACGCCAACTGAGCCGAGGCACATCCCAGCGACCTTCTTGCTGTGAGGCGACAGCACTACCTACTGCGCCACTGCCTCGCCCAGAAATTGTCATATTTATTGAAAATATAACAAGGGTGGTTAGGGTTACAGAGGGTGGTTCGCCCAGGGTGCCATTTAAACTGGAACCGCCACTGACCGGACTCCTGGAAATAAAATATATACTGTATCACCGCAGCAAAGTAACCTGCCTTGTTGGTTTTAGGATGGTGTGTGCATGTGTGTGTGTGCCTGTATGCATGCTTGCGCGCATGCACACACACACATGCACACATTCATTCATTTTCTTTTCAGCTTAGTCCCTTTATTAATCTGAGGTCACCACAGTGGAATGAACCTCCAACTTATCCAGCATATGTTTTACACTTCCAGCTGCAACCCATCACTGGGAAACATCCATACACACTCATTCACACACATACATTACAGACAATTTTTAGCTTACCCAATTCACCTATACCACATGTGTTTGGACTGTGGGGGAAACGGAAGCATCCGGAGGAACCCACGACCTTCTTGCTTTGAGGCGATCGTGCTACTCATTGTGCCACCACGTCACCTGTACACACATTTAGTTGACGTTAAAATTATTCTCACACCTCCTGTGTGATTTGACAGATTCAGGAAATGTTCACAGTATGTCTGATAATATTTTTTCTCCTGTAGAAAGTCTTATTTGTTTTATTTCAGCTAGAATAGTGTGATCTTCATGATCATGCGGACTCTTGACCACCGTCTTCTAATTATATTCTTCATCAGAGCGGAAACGCAGAGCTGTTCAACAGTTACCTGCAGTCTCTGAAGAGGAGCATTGCTGACCGCAGCCTTCAGGACTTCTGGAACCTGCTCGCTCAAGGTAAACATCAGGATGTGTTCCCATTTAGAGCATAAAGGAGAACAGATGTGTATCAACATCAGGATTTTGATTTGGAGAAATAAGCACAAAAGTAAGGTCCTGGATAGCAAAACATCCAAATCCAAATGATCCTGATCAAGCGTTTTGAACAGTAGTGCCTGGTGTTGATCGTGTCTTCAGCATTTTCTATTGATTTCAGATGCTCTAACGCTGATTAGCAAAGATGAAGTGGAGGCAAGCACCATCTCCAAACAAGAAGCAAATCAGGTACCTGCTGCTAAGAAAACTATCCAGATAAGAGTGGCATCATTAGGGTTGTCACCATGCATCCTTTTATTATTCAAAATAAATTATATAACATATAAACATTAATAAATAAATATAATATAATATAAATATAATATATATAATAAATATAAATGTTGTAATAGTTATATGCAACATCATATGTAGTTATTTAACTGTTAATGTCCTGAATGTTAATGTCCTGAAGTGTTGTAACAGCACTGTAAAAGTAAACCCATTGCCTTAAAAGCAAGAAGTTGATGTCAAGTGTCAAGGGACGATGAGGGAAAGCTTTGCATGAAAAGAGGAGTTTCATTATGTGCACACACTGATTTTCACAGCAGCAACACAAACACAGATAGACAGTGAGATAGGCAGTGACTACGTTTACATGGACATCAGTAATGTCATTAATTGCCTTAATCTGAATAAGACGATGATATGATAAGGGTGTTTACGTGAGTTGCTTTTTGAATGTTCCTTTCATGATCCCGTTTTACATACACTTACACAGATCATTTAACGTCAACGCGTCACCACGCTATGCACATTTCCTCCGGAGTTTCATGTAATTT
Organism: Danio rerio; assembly: GCF_052040795.2. Lineage (NCBI taxonomy): Eukaryota > Metazoa > Chordata > Actinopteri > Cypriniformes > Danionidae > Danio > Danio rerio. The sequence continues at coordinate 54,663,858 of NC_141029.1, read as the reverse complement.
CGGGTGTTTCATTCTTAATTTGTCGACTTTTTTGTTAATTTGTTAACTGCAGTTTGGCACTTTCACTTCCATTCAGGAACATTTCATGCATGCCTCCGTTACAAACAAGCTTTTGTATGCCAGGAACGGCTGGAACAGTGTAGTTTTAATGGAATTTTTGAGACCGCATGCTGCATGGGAGAAAAAAACCACTGCATTTCTCTGTAACTGATGCAGAGACTTGGTAGATGCAGAGAATACAGTCAAACAGCTGTGGTTGTATAGACCAGTGGTTCTCAAACTGTGGTACGTGTACCACTAGTGGTACGCAGGCTTCCTTCTAGTGGTACACAGAGTAATCCAATATCAATGTCATATGTACATGCAACATACATTTCAAAATCGATCAAAAATGGTTCATATATGAATATGATGACATATAACCTATATTTATGAGGTCCAAGCAACATTTCCAGGTTTTTATTTTATTTTTTTTTTACATATAAGCACAGTACAGTGTTAATGTTTAAACTATTTACAATGTTTAAAGTGGCTGATAATAATTAAAATTCTTAATAATAGTAGTTAATCTGTCATGATTTTGAACTGCAGAGTTGTAGCTGCCTTACTGGGCCTACTACGCTACTGTATTTCAATACTGGTCATTATGGTGGTACTTGGAGGGACAATTTTTTTCTGAGGTGGTACTTGGTGAAAAAAGTTTGAGAACCACTGTGTATAGACTATCCTGTCACAAAATGCGGCAAAAATCCTATACGACGTTAATAGTTTAAGGTGTTTACATGTTTAAAAAAAAAGAGAAGTGATTTATTAACAAAAGCATAACTAACGAAAATATTTAAAGCAATCAAAGTCAGTATAAATGCAAGTCAGTAGTATGGTAGTGAACTGAGCTCATGATCCAAAACAAACTACAAAAACGCTAGGCAGAGGTCCGGCTAATCGAGCTCTTCTCTCAAAGAATGTTGAATTCTTTACAGGCACTGAAGTTTGCCCTGCGCGCTTGCAGTTTTTTTAGTTACTTCTTTGGTTTGATGCGTCAATCTTATCAATGCTATTATTCAAAAAAAGGTAATGATTCACACTCAATTGCTTTGTACTGTTTTTATTTATTTATTTATTTATTTATTTTTAATCCTTGAGTAATTGTCAAATGTAAACTTTTTTTTTTTTTTTTTTATGTTAGCTGTCGGATTTTAATTGTAATGATGTACACCTAATTAATGATAATAGTTGATGCACTTTATCTCTGAAGATTGAGGTCGGAAATGTGAAGATTGTTTATTGTTATTGCTGTGAAGATTATAAGCTATTGTGTGATTAATGGATAATGAAATGAGAGTGATGGTCTAATTAATTGCACATTGTGATTGACTGTGAGATAAAGGGGTGGAGTTGAAGAATTGTGTCACACACTGAGGAAGGCTTTGTGCCGAAACGTCTGTCTTTTAATCACCCGTAAAATGTAAGAAAAATAAAAACAATACGAAGCAATTGAGTGCGAATCATGACCTTTTTTTTTAATTCTTTATAGGCACCACATAGTGGGTCTTAGGTGAGATAACCCGCCCACCAATCTGCAATCATGCAGGCTCTGCAAATCACAAAACCCAACAAACAAACATATTAACGTTTGATATTAACGTACTGTAAACTTATTGACTCAATCATTTTGGCTAAGGTCTGTCTTTAAACACTGAAAGAGTACTGCTGATGATACAAACTAACTTGACATTGATCGCTCACTTACCAAATCTGTAAGGTAAGGTAAAAAATTTTCCTTACAAACATATTGTTGTCGCATGTTAGCAGGCCACTGTAATCCACACGTGAGTCCAGCTGCGCTCTCAGTGGGGAAATGGAAACAAAACCGTTGTTGCGGCACATTTATAAAGGCAACACTGATGACCCATGTCTCCAAACAATTCTTCATTCACTTGTTTTAATTACGGTTGGTAACACAATGTGGCGTCTCTTGCCATTCGAACACTAACAGGTAAAAACGAAGCTATCATGCATATTAATGAAATTGCACCTCATTTACAATAGAGCGCGCTGATTGGTTTAAACCAGGGGTTTTCAAAGTCTAAGACAGTGGGCCTCCCTTTTGACATTGGCGCCCCCCTCCTCCCAAACACGCACACACACACACATACATATATAAATATATATATATTAAGACACAGACATATGTAAGACTGTTAACTCACTTTTATCATCATTTGCATGAAAGTGCAATTATTTACAGAGTAATAACAAGTATTTTAATATAACGTTTTTAAAACTAGGATGATGGTTAATATGAATAGAACAGATCCAAGAACTGTTAATCCAGGTCAAAACAGTCAAAGTTTAGCGGGTCTCATGCTGTCATTAGCCAAAATATCTTGACAAACCACACTTAAAGGTCGTGGTTCATCAGCTGGTCCTGTCCACGTAAATCCTTAACTCAGAAACCGATCCATTGCAGGCAAGTGCACACATAGGGCTCAACCTGTGCAGTGCATATGCCCTTTTTAGTCCTGGATAGAAAGTGCCCTTCCAAAATGATCAAAAGTGCCCCCACGCCGCGGCACACCCTCGGTCCCGCTCTTGAGCACGCGCGCGACAACACCGCTCTTGAGCACGCGCGCGACAACACCGCTCTTGAGCACGCGCGCGACAACACCGCTCTTGAGCACGCGCGCGACAACACCGCTCTTGAGCACGCGCGCGACAACACCGCTCTTGAGCACGCGCGCGACAACACCGCTCTTGAGCACGCGCGCGACAACACCGCTCTTGAGCACGCGCGCGACAACACCGCTCTTGAGCACGCGTGCGACAACACAGCTGATCAGAACGCGCGCGACAGACCCCCCCCTGTATTGGCAGGCTTGCCAAACAGAAGCGAATTCACAGCTATGGCCTTCTGGGTAAAAAAGGTTTTCTTATTTTTGACGTATTATTTTTCTTAGCTTTGTTTAATTAAAACGTTTAAAAATAATAAAAAATACATATAATAATTAAACTTAATAATTATATTTTCATTTTATATTTTTCCCGCGCCTCCCCTGACATGATCTGGCGCCCCCCAGGGGAGGCGCGCCTCACACTTTGAAAACCCCTGGTTTAAACCAAGTCTTTCTCATGAATAAATGCTGAAAACTCAAAGACGTCAAATTGTACATCCAGTCTCCATGCTGGAATTTGGATCTCACCTGTGTGACGTTGCTTCAAAATTAGTTTTGAAACCGGAAGAACGAATTTGCTGAATTTTCACTTTTAGTGAAATATATGTGCCCTAATAATGTTTTTAGTATCATGGGAGACATATATGACTGTCATTATCTAAAAAAAATGTTTTGTGCATCATTTAAAAAATATATAATTGCCAAGTTAAGGCAGTGGGTTTACTCAATTTTTGTAAGTAAAGTCAACTAATAGCTTTTTACAGTGCTTGAAAAGTCCCTCAATTGGGGCTTGGAAGACTTATGTTTTTTATACTTTAGATATAATACTGAATGACCTGTTTAGTTGTAGCATTTGTTGTTAACTCTGTGTTTGCTGGTTTAGTTCCTGTCATTTGAGCAGAAGCAGGAAGTTGAAGTAGCTCCAGCGCAGGACGACACTGGAGATGTGGATGATCTGGTGAGCATTTCATTGATCTTTTATTATTTATATAGTGAGATTATGGTCTAAAACTATATACAAGATGAAGATTTTGACTAAGTATCGTTGTCAATGAGCATTTATCACATGACAAAAGTGAGATGCAAGGTAAATGCTGGTCATGTGATGATGACTGTAATTCAATTTATAATGCAACATAGTTGACTAAATGTGATTTATAAAATAAAAACTATGTCGATGGAGCGAAATGTTAAACAAAATGAAATGTTAAAAAGACTAAATTAAAATAGGCCGCCAAAATAACTACATTGGATAAAGAGATGGTAATATCCCAATTAGTTGTTGACCAATAGTGATTTTTTTTTTTTAGGGCAGATACCGATATCTTGAAAAGCAGGGTAGCCAATATAGTTTATTTAATTTTAATTATTAATTATATTTGAATTAAGTTGCAATAATAATTTTTTAAAAATAGAATGCTGTCAGAATAAAAACATCTCAGTAACATTTATCAGTTGATGCTGATATTTGAAAAATATATAGGTATATCGGTCGACCATTATTTTTGATGTAATTTGCTGGCTAAAATAAAGGAATGGTAATAAACATAATGATAATAATAATAATAATAATAATAATAATAATACAAATCTAACATTTAGTTTGACTATTGTTATTGATTTAATTTTAGTTAATAATTACATTTTAAATTTATTTTATTAAGTTGAAAATAATTTGAAAATAGACTTAAAAATTATCATACTTGTACTTTAAACAGTTGTTATCAACTGATGTATGAATGAATTATTATTACTATAATTAAAACAGCATACATTTTTATTACTTTGTTTAAACAGTTTTTTGTGAAAATTGGATAGACTTCAATCCTTCTTAGACCAAACTGAAAGAAAAAAAGCAAGAGAAGGGACTAATGAATGCAGAGTTTGCTAAATCCATCGAAAATATCGGCTAAACCGGAAAAAATATCGGTCAATGCCGATATTTAAAAATGCCAAATATCAGCCGATATATAGGTCAAACACTATTCTTGTTGAGGTCTGCTGGCTAAGTAAAGGAATAATAATGATAAAAATACAAGTCTAATCATTAGTTTAAACTTTTTTTATTAAAGCAGGGTGGCCGATATTTAGCCGATATATTTAATTGTAATTAATAAATATAATTAAAACAATCATCGGTATACTTTTTGTATACATTTGAATTACTTTTAAACAGTTTTTCCGACTATTAGATAGACTTCAGTCCTTATTAAACCAAACTCAATAACAAAAGTGAGGAAATGGAAGAATGAAAGCATAGTCTGCTAAAGCCATCAAAAAAAAGTCTGCCATGCCATTAAAATAAAAGTCCCCCTCAGAAAAAATCTGAAAAAGGTAACTAAAAAGTGTATGGGTCGATGCCGATATTTAAAAAAAAAAGGCAAATATCGGCTGATATATCAGTCAAAACACTATTCTTAATGTAATCTGCTGGCTAAATAAAGGAATGTTAATAATAATAATAATATTACTCTAACGTTTAGTTTTGGTTTGTTTGTTTTTTAGCTGGACATGATGTAAACGGATGTCTCCAACACCGGTGTTCATCCACTCCTGTGCATTTCTCCATTAAGTGCCATTCCTAGTGTTTTTTGTTATTGATGAAACACAAACTCCTGGAAAAGTGCTGTAATTTCTCTGTCCTGTGCATGTTTGGCAATTGATTTGCTGAAGTTTGATTTGTGTCTCATGTATTGCGCAGCCTCTATTTGTTGGATTTTCTAAAGAGAAGGAAATAATAATGTTAATGTCTGTGTGTTTTAACAGCCACTGAAACTTGAATGCTTTAAATAAAAGATCAGACAAAACTGTAAATCTAATGTCTGCATTTCAGTTGTCTTTATAAACCTGACGTGTTTCTGTGTGTTTCAGCAATCTGTGCATTGGAAACAAATAGTTTTGAGTTAATTTCTCACAGCTCAGATTTATTTTCTAAGTGAATTTATTTCCTCCATTTGCATGTATAGGGTTTCTTGCAATTGGTGAATTTTTTCTTATGTTGTGTTCACACCAGAAGTGGCTTGCGCGAATATTATCATGCTATCGCTCATAAATAGACACATGAACATTTGGAGTTTAAATCTTGCAAATCTGCTTCATTCGCACGTCTATTTCACTTCATTTGTGCGTCAAATTCACTTCATTCGCGCGTCAAATTCACTTCATTCGCGCGTCAAATTTACTTCATTCGCGTGTCAAATTTGCTTTATTCGTATGTCAAATTCGTTTAATTCGTGTGTGAAATTCACCTCATTCGTGCGTCAAAGTCGATTCGTTTGTGCAGCAAATTAACTTCATATGAGCGTCAAACTCGCTTTATTCGCGTGTCAAATTCGCTTAATTCACACGTCAAATTAACTTCATGTGTGCATCAATTTCGCTTCATTTGCGCGTCAAATTCACTTCATAATAGTCATGGATTTAGGTCATGGGTGGGGTTTCTGTCTGCCCGGTGACTCTAGCTTCGTTGCTAAATGACTAACATGGATTTTATTAAGAGAGTAGCTGTGTTTATGTGCTTTAGGAAGGCTAAAAAACAGTCTAGATTCATTCGGCGTCGTGTCTGAGTCCACTAGATCCTGTCAGAGGTGCACCCAGCTCTGTGTTTATCAACTCCTCCAGAAACTATACCTGGATGATGAAAGCTTTCAGTGGTGCTTCAGACTGAGCCGAGCCCAGTTTGATGAGGTGTTGCTCGGTGTCAGCAGGAGGATTTCGCCTCGGGACACCAACAACAGGTGCTATGTCATAACCACACCCCTACAAGAGCAAGCTTCTGATTGGCGCGAATGCCCACTAGCATTCAGATTTTTTATAGATTTTTTTTTTTTTTTTTCAAAATATATTTATTTGCATTTGTTTTGAACACATAATACATTTAAATAAAAGAGAAAAAACACACATAAGAGAACCTTGCAGAACTTTAACCCCCCCCCCAAAATAATAATAATAAATAAATAATAATTAAAAAAATAATAATAAATGAATAAAAAAACAAATTAAAAAAAAAAAAAAAACTCTCGCTAGTTTCCGTACACCAGCATTCACAGCCATCCAATTTACAGTTTAACCTTTTACCTTCACTGCGTATTTAGTAATTTTAGGAGATCACATTATGTAATGGAGATACACAATACGAAGAAGAAGTGAATGTTGAGTATTAGTCGTCCATCCCTGTCAAGTCCTCTTGGTTACAATAGCATAAAAATGGAGTCCAAATATTGTAAAAGTCTTTAAGTTTCCCTTTAACTGCATAAGTCAGTTTTTCCATGGCGAGGTTGTTAGTCATTTCTTTAATCCAGAGTATTGAGGAAGGACCTTGCATCTCCTTCCATTTTAAAGCAATAGCCCGTTTGGCCTGAAGCAAACTAAAGTCAATTAGTTTGCGTTTACTGGCGCTCACCACAAAATTTACTGGATATATATGAAATAGACAGAGTTTGGGATCACAAGGTACATTTTCTTCAGTCAGTTTACCAATCATAACCAGAATACTCTTCCAAAATGTTTGAATCTCAGTACACTCCCACATACAATGATAAAGGGTTCCAATATCTTGTTTACATTTTAAACAGCTGTCAGGAATATTTGGGTTGAACTTATGTAATTTAACCGGGGTAATGTATGTCCGCATGAGCCATTTATATTGAAGCAATCTGCATCTAGTATTTACACTATATGTTTGCGCAAACAAACAAGAATCCATCCATTCATCTTTAGAAATATCTTCCTGAAGGTCATTTCTCCATGCGGTTAAATAGGACATTGAACTTTCTTTTGAACCCTCTAAAAGTGTATTATAAAAAAAAGACAGATTGCCTTTATCCCTTAAATGTTTCACAGTATGTTCTTCTATAGTTGACAAAGAGGGCTCTACATAAGTTTTAATTTCAGAGTGTATAAAACTTCTTATCTGTAGATATTTGAAGAAGTGCTTCTGAGGAATATCATATTCTTTCATCAGTTGTTGGAACGACATCATTGTACCATCCTTATATAAATCTTTTACTTGTTTTGCACCCTTATACATCCAATTTTTAAATCCCCCATCATTTCTCCCAGGCACAAACATTGCATTACCCCAAATTGGCGACAGACTTGAGAGTTTAATTGTTTCACCTAAAAAGTCATGAGCTTCATACCATACACAAATAGAATTTCTAAGGAAAGGATTATTTGTATATTTTTTTAGTACTTTAACTGGAGAAGAATAAAGATACATCTGTAATGGAGTTGTTATTTCATTTTTTTCTATATCTATCCATGCTGGAGGGTCTGTTTCTATGAAGTAATACATAGCGGAACATAATTGAGCTGCCCAATAATAGAGTTTTATATTAGGTAGTTTAAGCCCTCCCCGCTCATATGGTAAATAAAGTAGGGACAAACGTAACCGAGGACGCTTGTTGTTCCATATAAACCTTGTAAACATTTTCTTGAGTGTTACAAAGAATGTAGCTGGAAGTGGAAGAGGAATTGACTGAAAGAGATACAAGAATTTAGGTAGAATTGACATCTTTATAATATTTATACGTCCAATCATTGAGATTGGCATTGCATTCCATCTCTCGAGCGAGTCCATGACTTTTTTTAACAATGGGTCATAATTAATTGAAATAATCTCTTTTATATTTGTGACTATCTTAATTCCTAAATACGTAAGCTCTTCTTGTGAATTGAAAAATTGCCTATTGTTTGTATAGTTTCTCTGTTCATCCTTGTTTAGTAATAGCAAGGCACTTTTATTATTGTTAACTTTATAACCTGAAAACTCTCCGAATACTTTTAATAAAGCGTTAAGAGCTTGAATTGAAAGTTCCAGACTACTAAGAAAAACAACAATATCATCTGCAAACAGAGATAAACGGTGTTCTCTCTCACCTATTATTATGCCTTTGATTTCAGGACTACTGCGAATTGCCATTGCAAGAGGTTCTATTGCGAATAAAAACAACAAAGGGGATAGTGGGCACCCTTGACGGGTTCCCCTACTTAAGTTAAATGGCTTTGATATTTGATTATTTGTTATTATTTCTGCTTGTGGATCATTGTAAAGTAATTTGATCCATCTAATATACCCATCACCCAACCCAAATCTCTCAAGCACTTCGAAAAGATACCTCCATTCAATCCTGTCGAAGGCTTTTTCTGCGTCCAACGACAGAATTGCATGGTCCTTGGCCTTTTGTTTTTTAAAAACTATATTTAAGACCCTTCGTATGTTATGAAAGGCTTGCCTTCCCAGCACAAACCCATTTTGATCATTCATGATAAGGTTTGGTATGAACTTTTCAATTCTTTTAGATAGAGCCTTACAGAGAATCTTAGTATCGCAAGACATTAACGATATGGGCCTATAGGAGGATTTTTCATTGGGAGGTTTACCTGGCTTTAATATAAGAGTAATTAGAGCTGATCTCAGGGAGGGGGGTAATATTCCTTTTCCCAAAGATTCATTGAACATTTCAAGTAAGTGTGGTAAAATTTTTCCTGCAAATGTTTTGTAGATTTCCATCGGGAGGCCATCCGGTCCAGGAGCCTTGCCGTTGCACATGTCCTGTAGAGCCTCTGAGAGCTCTTCTATACTTAAATTCTTTTCTAAATTACTTCTCGTCTCTTCTGATAATTTTGGAAATGTAATTTTATCAAGAAAATTATTTTGCCCCTCTAAATTATTGGCAATTTCCGATTTATACAAATTTTCATAGTACAGTTTAAAAATATTATTTATTTCCAATGGGTCTACCGTTTTCTCCCCATTCTCTAAGAAAATCGAATTGATGGCTCTATCTGTTTGTATTTTCTTGATTCTCCATGCTAGAAGTTTTCCTGATTTTTCCCCCTGATCATAATAGGACTGCTTTAGCCACATTAAATTCTTAGATATTTTACTACTCGTTATTTCATTATATTTGGCTTTCAGTACAAGAAGTTCTTTCTGCTTTGAAGGGTCAAAATTACTGAAGAGATGCCGTTCTATTACTTTAATTTGTTTCCCCAGGTCTTCTAATTGTGCCTGATAAATTTTGGATCTGTATCTTGTATAACTTAATATCTCCCCTCTAATATATGCCTTGAAGGCCTCCCATTTAACCGAGGCGCTTGTCTGATTTGTATTAACTAAAAAATATAGATCAATTTTATTATCCAAGAATTTCACAAAATCATGATCAAGAAGCCAACTTGCTTGAAATCGAAATCTGGGAGGTGGGAGTACAAGATTGTCAAATTGGATTGTAAACAAAACAGGGGCATGGTCGGAAAGTAAAATACTATCATACCAACTTTTACCTACCTTCGTCACTAAACCATTGGAAATTAAAAAATAATCTATTCTTGAAAATGTTTTATATGTATTCGAAAAGCATGAATATTCTTTCTTGTTTGGATTGAGATACCTCCATATCTCAACTAAATTTAAGTCAGTCATATACTTCAAGATAGTTTTTTTAGACTGTTGATGGGTATCTACTCCTGAAGAGCGATCATTTATGGGGTTTAGTACACAATTAAAATCTCCCCCTATTACATAATTTCCGGCATAGGCTGAGATAGTGAAAAAGAAATTCTGAAAAAACGAAGGATCATCCACATTAGGAGCGTAAATGCTTATTAAATTAATATGTGATGTCAAAATTGTACCATTAAGAATTATGTATCTCCCTAACGGATCTATATATTGCTGTTTTAACTGAAATGGAATGGATTTGTGTATAAGAATCATGACTCCCCTGGCTCGAGAGGTGAACGATGCATTGAAAACTTGCCCTGGCCATCTCTTAGTGACTCTACTAACATCATCTTTTAATAAATGGGTTTCTTGTAAAAAGATTATGTTTGCTTTCATTTGTTTTAATCGACCTAGTACTTGTTTAAGTTTTACCAAATTATTTAGTCCTCTTACATTCCAGCTGCCAATTTTTATCTCCGAATTATTAATCATTTACCTACTTATATAACCATGTAAATACAACTGTGAGTGGTCGTACCATAAAGAAAGTAAAACAAAAAGAGTGAGAGAAAAAAAAAAAAAAAAAAAAGGTTAACACAAACGCATACATAAACAACCCCCGCCACCCCCCACCTGCAATCCCCCAACTGGAAAGCATAATAATACCCCTTACAATGAACCTTGGTTATGAAACATGTTAGATCCATGTAATATGGAGCAATTTTTTGCAAGCCTACTCTCATTACTATGGGTCCTGGGCTCGCTAAAGAGGAACATAGCTGGGCTCTGAATTATGTAGAATAAATTCCACTCTATTAAACATCAGTCGAGATTGGACTGACTCGTATGCCTCTATACATGAACTTGTTTACTCATACTGGTGAACATAGTAGAGAACGGAAAAATCTATTTAAACTACATAACTGGTAATGTAATTTGCCGATATTTACCAGTTCTGGTAGAAAATAATCACGTTTAATTCCACGTAAATGTAAACATCTTAACCACTTGAAAAGGAATGAAAAAATGTATCCTTATTAACTAGACACAGTGTTCAAGTCCTGATGAGTCAGCGCTTACTTGTGTCGCAAAGTTTAAATATTGGTTCGTACTGACCGAACAAAATCCTCTGCCTCCGCTACGGTTTTAAAGACATGACGCTGGCCGACGTGCGTGACTATCAGGTGCGCCGGGTAAAGCATCCCATACCGAATTTCCATGCCTCGAAGTTGTGCTTTTACTCCGTCGAACTGTCGCTGTCTCTGACGAGTCTCTGCTGATAAATCTTGAAACAAGCTGATTCGTTGCCCTTCGTATCTTAACTCCTTCATTTTCCTAGCCGCTCTTAAAGCCTTCTCCTTGTCCTGGTAATTCAGGAACTTTATCACGATCGCTCTTGGAGCTGACGGGCGGTTCGGGTTAACTTGTCCTACGCGGTGCGCTCGTTCAATGGCAGGTGGCGATCCGAACTCATCCCTCAAAATCGTAGGGAAAAAATTCTCAATGAAGGCGCACATATTGGACCCTTCTGTTTTTTCTGGCAGGCCAATTAGTCTCAGGTTAGAACGCCTTCCTCTGTCCTCCAAATCCTGCACCTTGTTTCGTAGAAATTCAGTTGTTTCTTCGAGTTTATTTACTTTGTGTTGAAGGGCTGTTACGTCCTCTTCAGCCTGTGAGATCCTCTCCTCAGCCGCTCCAATTCGTTGCGCTTGTGACAGTAAGTCCGTTTTTATGCCGTTTATGGCTTCCATTGTGTCAGTGAATTGTTTTGAACAATCGTCTCTAAAGGATTGAACTGCACGTAGGATATCGTCGTTTGTGGCCGCGTTGTCTTCACTTTGTGGCTCGGTTAGCTTCTTGCTAGCTAACACCTTGCCTTCCTCTTCCATCTGTCCAGATGGCTTAGAATGTTGTGGAAGTTTGATGGTTTTGGGTGGCATTTTTGTCCGTCGAACTTTTAAGTGGTTTTCCAAACGCTTATTATACGAGTTCTAGCCTTTTTGGAAATTTAAACGAACATTCAGTAGCGAGCCCGATTCACGCGTCTTATCAGCTGCACGCCATAACCGGAAGTCATTTTTTATAGATTTGATTGAGATTTATAAAATAAACATAAACCAATACACATTCACATAATCAAATCCAAAAAATAATAAAGATAATAGTAAACACATTCAGGTTTTTGCATTGACTTTGGACTTGATTTCTAGTTAATTTGAGTTTATATCATTGAATTATGGATTTACATCTAACATTTCTGACTTTTTGTTGAAGTGTAACTATTGAATTCCTTTTTTTTCTTCCATTTTGCCGCATATTTGAGTTTTTATTTAAATTAACTATAGTGGGAACCTCTTAATAATAAAATAAAATAATAAATGATAAGTAAAACAATACAAATGCAATGAATAAAAGTATAAAATTATGAATTTGTTCTGACAAAATTCTTCATATATAAAATATTCAGAGTACATTTCTAGTTTGAATGTAAAATTTTGGCAGTTGAATGAAGAAATATAACATGTTTAATGTTTGTATGTACATAGAAAAGATGTTATTGTGTATAATCATGAGCTTGCATGATATTTTTGTCTGTAAAAGCACATCTCCTGTTATTTCTCTACAGCCACAGGTAAGATTTTCCACCACAGAATGAGTGCTTATTCATTCATTCATTTTCTTGTCGGCTTAGTCCCTTTATTAATCCGGGGTCGCCACAGCGGAATGAACCGCCAACTTATCCAGCAAGTTTTTACGCAGCGGATGCCCTTCCAGCAGCTACCCATCTCTAGGAAACTTCCACACACACACTACGGACAATTTAGCCTACCCAATTCACCTGTACCGCATGTCTTTGGACTGAGGGGGAAACCGGAGCACCCGGAGGAAACCCGTGCGAAGGCAGGGAGAACATGCAAACTCCACACAGAAACGCCAACTGAGCCGAGGTTTAAACCAGCGACCTTCTTGCTGTGAGGCGACAGCACTACCTGTACCTTCTGTGCCACTGCCTCGCCCTGAGTGCTTATTAGTTCTGAAAAAAAGGTATTCATACATTCATTTTTATTCATTTGTTCGCAGCGGCATGAACCACCAACTTCTAACTGCAACCCAGTACTGAGAAACATCTATACACATTATCACACACTACGTCCAATTTAGTACATCCAATTTCCCCATGTTTTTGGACTGTGAGGGAAACAAACCGGAGCACCCGGAGGAAACCCACGCCAACACGGGGAGAACATGCAAACTCCACACAGAAATGCCAACTGACCCAGCTGGGACTCGAAACAGCGATTTTCTTGCTGTGAGGTGACAGTGCTAACCTCTGAGCCCGTTGTTTGGTATGTAAAATTCTAATTAATCCTAATTTATTAGTTTTTGTGTGTGAAACCTTCAGATTGTCTCATGCAGATTTACAGCTCTTCTTCTGTGTATGTGGATCACTGACTGTAACTGTTTCTGAGCTCTAGATTAATACCGCATTCGTTTCTGATGTTTTCAGATTGAGAACAGGCAGAAAGCTGTAATGACTGTCACTGAGACTTCAAACAGGAGCTTTATTCCCTCCGCAGCTCCTCTAGAGGAAGATGAAAGCAGGTAAAACCACACACTCACTTCAACATTACTGTATAGGAGGACTCACACACACAGATGGACTGAGAGCTTAGTCTTTGTTAGCCTGGGATATGATAGATCTTTTACCTTGCCGGTTTGACAGGGACTTCCTCAGGGTTCAGTATTGGGCCCAAACCTGCCTTATCAAATATACAAAATGATGGTAACACTTTAAACTTAAGCTTAGGTCTCAATTCATGCAACTTATGATCTGCCTAATATTAAGATATTAACTGTTTATTAGTAGTCATAAAGTATGATCTGGATCCCTAATCCTACCCAAAATCTAAACCCAACCACTGCCTTATGAAGTGGTTACAAATTATTAGAAATTGAAAATCAAAGATAATTTGTCTTTCTAATTCTGTACACTTTCGTTTTATGAAGTAGAAAATGGAAAATAAATATTGTAAATTAATGTAATGTGATGCAACGATTGACATTTTTCCGATTGGCTACTTCTGCCTGTGGACTGCATACCTAATGAGGGGGAGGGGCTTGCTGCTCAAACAATACACAGACTCTGACGTGAAGCAGCAGCAGCTCCGTGTTTCCTGTGTTTTTATTAACATTATTGTCCCTCATCAGGTATGAAATATTGAAATCGTTATCAAAATGAGTTGAATATACGTTAGAGATATGAAAGCAACAAGTGTCATCTGTTACATTAACTTGATAGTGTATATTAATATATATGAGTTTGTATTAATTGAGGATATATATACACCCTGCACTGTAATTCCAACGGCAACAGTGATGATTTAAATGTCAACTGAAGAAACGGTCAAGTGAATGTACTGTATAAGTATCAACATAACCATAGATATATACATTAGATGTCGCCTGGCCTATTGTTGTCCATTAGACGGAATGCGTTAATAGCACCGCCATCTTGCTACAGGGTAGCACTCCTTTGAAATGAATGCGGGAGCAAGGTACAGTGGAGGACTGTGTCCATCCAAAGCCAGAAATATACACATATATTTGTGATCGGGAGTTTTCCTGGATGTTAGTATGTAATTTTTTTTCTAATTACGAAAATGATAATTTTACATTTTACATTGATGGATCAGTGACCGCACGGGCATTCCTGACAAATAGCTTGTGTTTGTGTGTACAGAAATGTACTATTCACCCTCCCTGTTAAATTTGATCTAATCATGTCCTGAAACACAGCTCCTCTCCTGCTTTCACTTCTCATACTGACGGAGGGAGCGATTCGTTTGTGAATGAATCCCCCAAACGACTCTTTTTCTAACGTTAGCCGACAATAATACAAGTTTCTGGCAGCGCAGAATCTCGTTGTCATATTTCTTTTGCATTGTTTGCTGATTTTATTCAACAAAACTAGCATAAGCCGAGTGTTTAGTGCGAGTTGGAGCTGCTTTGCCTTATAGTGAATGCAGAAAGTGACAGTTATCATCAATAACGTTACCTGTGTAGCACAAAAGTTCAGAACATACAAAAACAGAAAAAAAAACTTAATATTACCTATGAAATGTTCTGCCTTTGTGCTTTGTTTTCTTTGTTTGCTCGTTACTACACCCGTAGACAGCGCTGAAGTCCCGCATCTTCACGTAATAACACTGTCTTGACTAGTGCGGTTAAATGACATTTGTCCTGGGAGCACTGTACCAATGTGGCGGCGCTATTGACGCATGCTCAGGGTCCCTATGCGATATCTAGTGTATAAATCTATGTCAACATAACAACTAACAAAGGGAATATTGTTATAAAAGTAATTATTAAAATATATAATTATTTTAATAAATATAAAAGTCACAAAGTGCTATTATTTCCCATAGTTGGTTACAATGTATATATAAAGAGAAATATATGTGTAGGTCGGTTATATGGCTTTGTGTGTGTGTTATAGGACAATTAAACTGAATAGTTTATTTAGGAAGAATCATATAATGACTTTATTGTAATTTATAACAGTAATGTGCAGGGAATATGTATGTGAATATTTTGTGATGTATATATAATATCTGTGAAGATGTTTACATATGTTTTTCTACAATGTAAAAGTATACTTTTAAGTGCATTCCTTTAAAAAAAAATACAATACACAGACTCTGACGTGAAGCAGCGGCAGCTCCGTGTTTCCTGTGTTTTTGTTAACATTACTGTCCCTCATCAGGCGGTGAGGGCGCTACACTTACTTACTATTAATAAACAGCTTATTACACTGCAAAAAATGCTTTTCTTACTTAGATTTTTGTCTTGTTTCTAGTCCAAATATCTGAAAATTCCTAAATCAAGAAGAAATTTCTAGACAAGCAAAACATATTGTCTCGTTTTGAGAAATAATATGCCAATAATAAGTGAGTTTTTCCTTAAAACAAGCAAAATAATCTGCCAATGGGGTAAGCAAAATAATCTTACGTCAAAAGAAAAAACAAGATTAATTTGCTTACCCCATTTGCAGATTATTTTGCTTGTTTTAAGGAAAAACTCACTTATTATTTCTCAAAACAAATCAATATGTTTTGCTTGTCTAGAAAATGCCTCTTGATATAAGAAATTTTAGATATTTAGACTAGAAAAAAGACAAAAAATCTAAGAAAGAAAAGCATTTTTTTTGCAGTGTAGTAGTTTATCAAGCTGGTTGTATTAGTTAATGCTTCATTAATACTGTGAATTGTGACCTAAACTGAAGTGTTACCAATACTTACTGTGAAATTGTTATACTTTCTTTAACAGAGCAAGTACATTTTCAAAGTATTTCCAATATTATTTTGTCCTCTGGAGAAAGTCTTATTTGTTTTAGTTTGGCTGGAATAATAACAGTTTTTTTTAATTTCTAAACAATTTTAGGGTCTAATGGCTTGCTTAATTAACCTAGTTAAGCCTTTAAATGTCACTTTAAGCTGAATAATAGTCTCTTGAAAAATATCTAGTCAAATATCGTGTGCTGTCATCATGGCAAAGATAAAAGAATTAAGTTTTAATGATTAATTTCCAAAGTTTAAAGATGTTAAAAAATCTTCTCCCCTTTAAACTGCACTTAATAAACATTTGAATAGAAATCTAAGGAGGGCTGATGATTTTGACTCTAACTGTAGTAGTATTTTTAATTTAATAATAAATGAATATATTTTTTCAAGTATATATTAATGTAAATGTATTCGTTCATTCATTCATTATTTTTCGGCTTAGTCCCTTTTTTAATCAGGGGTCGCCACAGCGGAATGAACCGCCAACTTATCCAGCATGTTTTACACAGCGGATGCCCTTCCAGCTGCAACCCAAGACTGGGAAACAACCATACACTCTCATTCACACTCATACACTACAATTTAGCTTACCTAATTCCCCTATAGTGCATGTGTTTGGACTGTGGGGGAAACCGGAGCACCCGGAGGAATCAGCGTCTTCTTGCTGTGCCAGCCTATGAGGCACCGCCACTTTTTTTCAATGCATTTTTTTTAATTCGCTTTACTATTTTCAGCACTGACAGAGGCAGAATAATGACACCATTGTCATCTGCAAATTAAATTAGTTTAATAATTAATGAAATGATTAAAGCTGAAATTATTGCATAGTTCGTTTACACAGCAATAACAATGTGATATTCTCTTCGCTGCTTTGAAAAGGAAGCTTTATATAAATCAATGTGACTTAATTAACTTTTCAATGCATCATGAGATGTTTAGTACAATCCTTTCTAAAAAAAAAAACATTCCTACATCTTTTGTCCTTCTTCTAGCTTGCATAAGCTTTTATGGATTAAAGAGCCGCTATTATGGGTTTTTGAAAATAAGCTTCCATGCAGTGTGTAACAGCTCTAAGTGAACACATCCCGCTGAGGTTTAAATCGAAAAGTGCAGCATGTTTAAAACTATTGATTCTTTTGTAAAATATTTGACTTAATAACAAATCGAGTTTGGTGTGGATCTTTTGTTGGATCGCATCGAAATCGATACGGTACATCTTCAAATATGTACTTACAAATGTGCACACGCCTTCCCTCCACACACTCACGGTAGAGCGGGGGATCACGGGACTGATCATGGTGCGAAGATGACGATCACTGACAGATTCGGCTGTGGGCAGGGGCGGAGCAAACTGAACTGGTGCTCAAAAGATGAGCATGCTGCCCTCAAACTGAAAGTGAAAACGAGAGACGGGGTTGTGGTTGCGCGTACGACAGCGAGAACCAGGGCGGTGGGGGAGATTATCGCGGACGAAAGTGAGGAGATGTCGCTGACGCCCTCTCTCCATTCTGCAGCTCTAGGCGGCCGCCTGGGTCGCCTCTATGGACGCTCCAGTCCTGGCTGTGGTGAATAAAGGGTTCAAGTTAATTTTCACAATAACACCACAGTATTGCCAACCTAGTGCTCCTGTCATTTTCTGATTTTTGATACCATAACCTACGCTGCAACGCGGGATTCGCTGGCAATTTGCTTTTGAAGGAGCAGCAGAGACTAGAGGACTTTGTCAGACTTTGACAGGGACTTGGTCAGTAACTTTTACTGTTCATATGGACCAGTTTTTTCTTCCTCCTGATCATAACATGTCATTAAAATTGTTGCCTTGTTTTGTGTAGCAAAATATGTGTTTAATTGTGTGTTATAACTTGTGATCGCTCCGGGTGGCTTGTAATCACATATCTATTATAGATCAGTGCTTGTACTGTATCTCTCAGGTTAAATCTGTATGGGGCTGTTCACATATCGCATCCAAAACCATGTTAAAAACGTGACGCCTGCTTCTTCCTTTACCAATTTAAATGGGTTTCTGAGCTGGCGATCCTCTGCTGTTTGCCTTTGCTTTGGCCACCATCAGCCGTTCCTACACACGCGCGGTGCAGCCAATTTTCAAAATAGTTCAGTTGTTTGCCACTGTGTGGATTAATACTGAATGTGTGTCGTTGTTATTACTTGGGGTTAGGTTTAAGAGTAGAGTAAAGGCTGATTTATACTTCTGCGTCAAACACCGGCGTATGCTACGGCGCTGACGCATAGCCCATCGCCGTGGCCGTCGCCGTCACTGACGTGCACCTCTCAAAAATTGTAACTACACGTCGCAACAACGCGTAGCGCAAGCTCTGTGATTGGTCGGCTTGCTAGCGCCGACGAGTCTGGGCGGGACCGAGAGCCGCGCGAATGGCGCGAGCGATTGTTTACAAGTGTGGAGTCCCATGAAGGAGCTCCGGATGGAAAGTTTTGTTCTTTGTTTACCTCATGGTTAAAGTTGTTGCACGTCCGCCGGTTCCTGCCTCAAAATGAGCGAGTTTGAGTCACTTGTACATCCAGGAAGTGTTCAGAATAGCAAAACAGAAGCGAAGAAACTCGACACAGAGGAACATTTACACCTCACTGCCCACTAGCGTTTCGGAAGTGTTAATGCAGACCAACGGAGACAGCGCGCAGAAGTATAAATGCCCAGCCACGCGCGTTGCCTGCGCCGTGAGTTGCGCCGGTCACTTGACGCAGAAGTATAAACCAGGCTTAAGATGCTGTTGTTTAACTGCATTGCTTTATTGCATTCCTGCATTGGGCTCTCATATACTTTCTGGCTGCTATTTCATAGCCGTGGTGGTCTTTTCTTTCGACCAATAACAACAGACTGGGTCATCGGACCAATCAGCGCAGATTAGCTTCGCGCTAAGGAGGGGTTTGGGAACAAATGAATTGCTGAACGATGCAAATGGAGTCGTTGGGATAATTAGGTAAAAACAAATGCAGATTATAAGACAATGAAAGTGTGTTTTGACCTAGACGCATATCAGCCTGTCGTTGGAGACCCCTAAAACCAAAAGATGACCTTTTAAAATGTAAAATAGTGGCTCTTTAAATCAGGTCTGTAATGTTTCATCTTAGCTTTTCTTCATTAATTAAAAAATAGTTTGCTCTCCTCAGAGAAAATGAGAATAAAATCGAATTTGTTCTGCTTAGGCCTGTCACAATAATCAATACATTTTTGGTCATGCAATAAATACTCACCTGCCACTTTATTAGGTACACCTGTCCAGCTGCTTGTTAATACAAAATTCTAATCAGCCAATCACATGGCTGCAACTTAATGCATTTAGGCATGTAGACATGGTCAAGACAATCTTCTGCTGTTCAAAGCGAGCATCAGAATGGGGGAAGAAAGGGGATTTAAGTGACTTTGAGCATGACATGGTTGTTAGAGCCAGACAGGCTTGTCTGAGTATTTCAGAAATACCCTCTATATATATATATAACACACATATATGTCAATTAACACATTTTATCAATTTTAAATTAATAGAAATGTTTTTCACATGTGTTTGTGCGATACTTTGTAGTGTGCAATTTAACACAGTTGCCTCTAGGAGTCGCCAATGGAAAGAAAACAAACACACACAAGTACGCCAGACATGAAGTTTGTGCAGACCAACGCACATTCCCACATTCATTTCATCGTAAGTAAATCTAAACGTGAGCGTGAAACCTGGCGTACGCAAACTTTTTGTGCGTACGCAGCATTGATACATGAGGCCCCATATGTCCATGTTAGCGTAGCCAGTAGTGACTTCAAAGTAAGTGAAAGATCCAGAAGGGCATCCTGCTGATTTCATTCAGAAGAGCACTTTTTTTGTCAGACGGCTCACCGGTTTGACTTTCATTCACCGTCATTATTTTAAAAAAACACCCGCAACATTTTATTTGTATATGTTTTACTGGAATGCATAATCTCTACAGGTACCTGATAGTTAGCTGTGGAGCTAATATTAATCAGACTCATAGTGAACACTTAAAAATCGTCATCATAATTTACTCGAGTGCACCCCTCAATGTCTCGCGCCCCCCTTAATAGGTGCTGGCGTGCCCCACAGTTGATAAACCCCTGATTTAGATTGCAGCTATGCAGTTTATTTATAAGGATAGTGCCTGTTTTAAATATTCATCATTTCTGATTCAGCACGTTGGCGGTCATCAGCCTGTCATACTGAGCAGAGCAAAGACGGTTGACGTTCTGCCACAAGATGGCGACAGAGACTGCATAATAAGTCCTAAGAGGAGGAAAACAATATTTTCTCAGCGTACATTTCAAACTACAGCTAAAGCCAACATGAAACTCTTATTTTATTTCTAAACTTTGATGTATTTCCATAACTGGATCATGAATAAAAATCTGCTGAGCTAGATTTGATGATTGCATTGTACAAACTGAGTCTCACACAAAAATCAGAAGCTGGAAAATAAGAGTTATTATTTCAAAGACAGAGCAATTGATCACAATTTGATGAATGACAGCAAAGACAAACATCTGTTTTATTTCGAATAAAGTGCACGGATGATTCGTCCACACATGTTAGGAAAATAAATAGGGCTGATTGTGATTTCATGTTGACTTTATGTCCTCACATTATGATCTATGACAACATGCAGAACCAGCAAGCGTGAGAGAACAGAGAGAAGCGAGAGTTTGGGAAAGACGCTTGTGCTTTTCTTCTGTCCTGGTGACATGTCTGGCATGATGATTGACAGCTGTCACTCGGTTTCTGGACAGTGTGAGGGTCATGGGCTGATTGACACGCTTCAGTAACACTCATAACTTTACTGTAAACATACTCTTCAGTTCACAAATGCACCATCAGTCTCTTCAGAGGATAGTGCATGTCGTTGTTTTGTTTCGGAGGGTATTTTAAAGGAACGGTTCACTCAAAACCAAAAAATTATTTACGCTCCCTCCAAATATTTATGGTGTTTATTTATATATATATATATATATATATATATATATATATATATATATATATATATATATATAAATATATATGTATGTGTGTGTGTGTGTGTGTTTGTATATGTATGTATATATATATATATATATATATATATGTATGTGTGTGTGTGTGTGTGTTTGTATATGTATGTATATATATATATATATATATATATATATATATATATATATATATATATATATATATATATATATATATTTATGTGTGTGTGTGTATATATTTAAACAACAGTTCTGTGGTTCTCGAATCTGATTGACTGATAGCTGTGCGATTTTCCCGTAATAACAGCACTCGTACAGCCTCTTTACCCTATTCACCCTGTATTACTCCACCCACAAAGAGTGACAGCAGATGAATTCATCATATTAATAGACTCACTACAGTTTGACAATTATTGCAGCTGTTGAACAGTGTAGTTTTGAGCCTTTTTAGGTGAGAATGTAGTTGTTTAGATTGCAGCTTTGTAGTTTATTTATAAGGATAGTGCATATTTTAAAATATTTATAACTTCGGAAATTCAGTGCGTTGGCAGCCATTAGCCTGTCATACTGAGCAGAGCAAAGATCGTTGACGTTCCGCCACAAGATGGAGACAGAGACTACATAATAAGTCCTTAGGGAAGAAAACTCGGCGAAAAATTTCTAACTACAGCTGAACAAATCATCATAAAACAGGTTAGTGACATTCTAAGTCGATTTCTCTTTTTTGTATGTTGTATTGCTGTATTTATACCATAGTAATCTACTAGTCTTTGCTTTGGCTTTTTCAGAGTTAATAATTGTGATCTCCTGATTGCAACAGAGAAATACTGGGAAATCTCTGTAGACAGAGGGCAATTCATGCTATTTAGCTTTATAATCTTAAAATGTGAGCAAAATCAGCTGTTTTGTCTTCACTTTAGATATTACGCTAGAGAATCATTCAAACACTAGCTCTAAAGTGATGTTGGTGAATTAGCAACGGTTTCTTCTGTTCTGGCGTCAGCTGCAGATGTGAATAATTGGTCAAAGAAAGTAGTTCCTCTTACAAAAGGATTTTTGAGACTCTCCGTTCTTGATTTTCTTTTTTATATACATGATTTTATTGATTTCTTTTGTCTTACACGCTTATGCCGTGGAACTGTAGTATAAACGCAATATCACACTCGTAGCAGTGCGATGTGGCTGTATATCATCACTGGTGTATCACACGGTCTGTGGCCTCGAGCTAACGCATGCCTCCCACCAGTGCCGATATACAGCCAAATCACACTGCTACTCGTGTGATATTGCTCATATATACGTGTGCGTGTGTATGCATACACACACACACACTATATTACCAGAATAAATGTTAATTGAATAAATTTGTATCAAAAGTAAATTAATAAGTAAAAAAGGCAGAAAATATTAAAGCAAAATTGAAAACACTTTTTAAAGGCTAAATTATTATTTAAAAAAAAATCTAAATTTTGTATCAAAAAAATCTAAATATTATTAATAAAATAAAATGTATTGTTTCAATTTTCATTAAATCATTTTCTTTCGGCTTAGTCCCTTTATTAATCAGGGCTCGCCACAACCAAATGAACTGCCAACTTATCCATGTTTTATGCAGCGGATGCGCTTCCACCTGCAACCCAGTACTGGAAAACACCCATACACTCATTCACACACATACACTATGGACAATTTAGCTCACCCAATTCACCAATAGCGCATGTGTTTCGACTGTGGGGGAAACTGGAGCACCCGGAGGAAATCAAAAATAATGCTGAATAACGTTTGTTCTGTAGTTTTAATCCAAATACAAAATAAAATACTACTTTTATAATAATATAACTTTATAATAACATCATGCTTTTTTAAAGCTTGACATTAATCATTTCTTTTGACTTAGTCGCTTATTTATCAGGGTTCGCCACAGCGGAATGAACCGCCAACTTATCCAGCATGTGTTTTACACAGCAGATGCCTTTCCACCTGCAACCCAGTACTGGAAAACACCCATACACACTCATCCACAACGGCCAATTTAGTCAATCCAATTCCCCTATAGCGCTTGTGTTTGGACTGTGCGGGAAACCGGAGCACCCGGAGGAAACCCACGCCAACACGGGGAGAACATGCAAACTCCACACAGGAACGCCAACTGACCCAGCCGAGGCTAGAACCAGCGACCTTCTTGCTGTGAAGCGACAGTGCTAACCACTGTGCCACCGTGTCACTCTGACATTAATCAATCAATTCTATTTATAACTATGTGTGTTCCACAGGGGAAAAAGATTCATAACATCGTAAAAACACCACGAGAGCGAGTAAACCATGACAGAATTGAGTGAACTGGCCCTTTAAATTCTCATCCTGAGCACTTAAAACAGACAAACATCATCGTTATCATTCATAAAGTCATATATATTGCAGTTCCAGCGTGTGCTCATAAGTCTAGTAATCACTCTCAGACGGTCGTAACTCTCATCACCACCTCTCTGGGTTTGCTGCTGCTGGAGTTGGTGTTGGTGCTAACGTTGCCGCTCAGGGTTCGAGTCTCGTGTGGCCGTAAGTGGCTCAGCAGCTGCAGGAGGTTATATGGACAGTGTTGATCTGGTAAAGTGGTCCCGTCTGCATCCATATATTCTCCTGTAGAGTCCTGTGAGTCCGCTGTGTTTTCCAGCACTGGAGAAGCGGCAGCCGCTAGAATAGAGGACAGTGATGGAGAGATGTTTGATCCAGTGTTCTCTCTCTGCTGGACCAGAGTCTGCGTTTGCTCCTCGCTGCTCTTCTGCTGCTCGCTGTCCCGCTTTTTGTCATAGTTTAACACCTTCCACTGCTGGTTGACCGCCTGCCAGCGATGGAAGATGCGGAAAACAGACGGGCCCTCGTGGACGATTAGTGCTGCGGAGAGAAGGAGGGATGCATAGTATGAAGACTGCACAATATAAAAAATCTGACTTGTGATATTTTTTTTATGCAATATATATTGACATGAATACAATTTCACCAGATGGCTTAAAGGTGAAGTATGTAAGTTTGACACCCAGTGGTTGAACTAGGTATTGCATTTATGGATCAAAGCAAATGCAAGCGCAGGTTGCCAGATTGACAACACCAACAGAAGCGAGTTTTAAATTAAAAGCAATGGATGATAAAGTGACAATGCTCACCTCATGTACACCTCATGTGATTTATTAAGTGTTAAATGCTTATAATGTGCGTTTGAATGCCATTTTACAGGACATTTATTGCCATACTACTGAAAGCAGCAGCAGATAGTTCACCTCAGATCTAGTAAATAAAATAAACCGTCTGAAACTGAACTTCATAACTGTGACTCTTTATTAGAGCATATGTCAGTGATTCAGCATCTACATTTAATAATGTTAAATTGGTTTAATATGCAGTGCTTAATTGGTAATTTGTGAGTTCCTGGAACAGATCGGAGTAATGAATGTGGCATGTTACCATGTGGTAACAGAGTGGTAACAGAACATTTGCGCAATCAAATTGGTGGGTCAATTTAAGTGAATAATAGCTGGCGTTAGTAGATTCTATATACAGTGCATGCGTAAAGTATTCATCGCACTTCACTGTTTCCACATTTGTTTATATTACAGCCTTATTCCAAAATGGATTAAATTGATTGATTTCCTCAACATTCTACACACAATCCCCCATAATGACCATGTGAAAAAGCGTTTTTGAAATTGATTGAATTTATTAAAAATAAAAAAGCTGAAAAATCTCATGTACATCAGTATTCATATCCTTTGCTAAATACTTTGTTGATGCACCTTTGGCAGCAATCAAGTCTTTTTGAATATGATGCCACAATCAGGTTGGATGGGAAGCAACTGTGTAGCTATTTTCAGATCTCTCCAGAAATGTTCAATAGGATTGAGGTCTGGGCTCTGGCTGGGCCACTCAAGGACAATCACAGAGTTGTTGTGAAGCTACTCCATTGATATTTTGGCGGGTCATTGTCCTGCTGGAAGATGAATTGTCGCCACAATCTGAGGTCAAGCGCAATCTGAAGCAGGTCTTCATTCAGGATGTCTCTGTACATTGCTGCATTCATCGTTCCCTCTATCCTGACTAGTCTTCCAGTTCCTGCTGCTGAAAAACATCCCCACAGCATGATGCTGCCCCCACCATGCTATTAGTGGGATGCTATTAGCCTGGTGATGAGCGCTGCCTGCTTTTCTCCAAACGTAACGCCTGGCATTTACCCCAAAGAGTTCAATTTTAAAATATCTGCAAACATATTATGGTGTTTTTATGCTTTAGATGAGTCAAAAGCTTAGACACAGCACCTTTAAATAGCTCTATTTGGAAAAAATCTTGAATTTAGATTGACTGGGGTAATTTTGTAAGGGTGTGAATCATGTATAAAAATAAAAAATAAACTAATTGAAAGCAAGAATAATTGCAAAACAGCTAATGAAAAATGTCAAATACACATCTCTTTATGGTTTCTCTGAGAGACAAACGGTAGGTACAGAAATTGGATCACACTTTACAATAAGGTTCATTAGTTAATGTTAATTAATGCATTTACTAACATGAACAAACAATGAACAATACATTTACTACAGTATTTATTCATATTAGTAAACATTAGTCAATGAAAATACAGTAGTTCATTATTAGTTCATGTTAACTCATGGTGCATTAACTAATGTTAACAAGCATGGACTTGAATGTTTATAATGCATTAGTAAATGTTCAATTATGATTGATAAATGCTGTACGTGTGTTGTTCATGATTAGTTCATGTTAGTAAATGCATTAACTAATAAACCTTATTGTAAAGTGTTACCCAATATAATAATTAAACAATAAAATAAGATGCAATATTTAGTGATTTTATTTTAGATAAGCTTGCAAAGATTTATTTTTCATTTTAAGTACAGTTTCATTTAAACATCTTTAAATAAATAGGAATGAATAATGTCATTCTTCCTGTTTAGAATTTAACTGAGCCTTTATTTGTCATTTATAAGGGATTTATAAAGCATGAATAGTCCTCACTTTAGATTAGGTCACAAAACTGCATAATGTTGAGTTAATAAAGCATTTATTAACATATATAGTAACCATTACTATATGCCTGAATAATAAGACATATAAACGTTGATTTCAATAGTTTATTAATCATTTACTAACTTTTTCTGAATGACCCTAAAAACCCTCAACTACTCTTAAATAAAAACGGTTTGTAAATAATTTGATACTTAATTTAGTAATGAAAAATAAATCATTAAGTATGAAAATACAGTCAGTAAACACATTATATAGGTGCTTATAAGTCAAGAATAGAGCATTTGTAGCTGCAGTTATAAACTGCTTAGTAACGTTTATTAATGTAGAGTTAATGCTTAACAGATAATGAGTTCACTATTTGCTAATGCTTAATAAATGATTTATAGTGTGTAGTTATTAGAAAGTGCTACCACTTATTCTTCATTAAAATTTATCTCAACTCAACATTGCAGACTCTGTTATGCGACTACTGTGCACACACACACATACACACTAATAATCTGATCTAGTGGTTCTGTCTGAAGAGTCTCTAATCTAAACTCCTGCAGTTTCCCTCTGATTTCTGTCTGCTTTTATCAGAGTTTGCATTGGAGGTGATGTTAATAGAGGCAGACGGCAGAGTCTGGCCCAGATCCTCTTTATTTGAGACTCTCTTTTTTCTCTGCGTGTGCTTTAAGCTGAACTTGTTTGGGTTGTTTTTTGAAATAGCGAACAAGTCATTATTATATTAAGTAAAGACCATGTTCCATTATACATTTACTACTGTAAATATCTCATAAAACTGTATAAATATCAACTTGTGTGTGTGTGTGTGTGTGTGTGTGTGTGTGTGTGTGTATGTGTGTGTGTGTGTGTGTGTGTGTGTGTGTGTGTGTGTGTGACTTTGTTCATTAAATCTGTGAGAATGTGAATTTATCACACACAGATTCATGTTAGTGATGCTTTCATCCATCTAAATCACTGAAACATGAGGCAGTAATATTAACAAGTTAATATTAATACTGATGCATAATCTTTTTCTTCATTTAGATGTGAATCTGGCTGCGTTCAGCTCATGGTCACTGATTCATTGTCAATCACAGAAGATGATCTGAGGTATGTTTAGTTTTTTGTCAAGGTTTTCTGCTTTCATTCTAAACACATATACGGACTGCACTCATATTTAAGTAATCTTTGATCTTTTCATATGCATGTATTAATTTGACTAAGCAAACATGCTCAACTTTTGAAACCCAGAACGTCCTCGTGGTGAATCAAAAGCTGAACTGCATTAATCCCTGGCTGAATATACTGCATTTAAACTTAGGAATCGACGGATATGTACTGTACTGTCAAGGCCAGTTCATAACTGGGATTATTTCATTACGTTTTTCTGTTTGCAGATGGCAGACTGTAATATCTCAGAGGTACAAAAATAATCATAATTTTATCATAATTCTCATGTTTACAAGACTTTTTGCACTTTTTACGATTCTATCTGCACAACTCTGGTTTGCACTCATTGCCATATGCCCTTAATGTGTTGTATTGTATTGATTACAAATTTTTCTTTCTTTTTTTATTCTTTAGATCACATTTTATGTACATATTTAGACAAAATGTAGGTATATATTCAGATTACATTTTATGTATAATTGTATTTATTGTAAATTCTTTCTTAAAACTCTACTTTTTGAATTAACATCATATGTTGGGCACCTCGGGTCTGAGAGTAACGTAATTTCGATTCTCTATATGTCCTGTACATGTGGTTGAATTGACAATAAAGCTGACTTTGACTTTGATAACTCTTTCAATGCTTGCTTCGTACTTGTTATTATTTTTTCCCCAATTAATTTATTGGCAAGAAATATATTTGAAAAAAGTTGCCATTTAAATTAGTTACAAATATAAACTGTTTTATTTAGCGCTCTGAGTTTGAGAAAAGCGCATTAAAAATAAAATGCATTCATTCATTCATTTTCCTTCAGCTTAGTCCCTTTATTAATCTGGGGTTGCCATAACGGAATGACCCGCCAACTTATCCTGCATGTGTTTTACACAGGTGATGCCCTTCTAGCTGCAACCCAACACTGGGAAACACCCACACACTCTTGCATTCACACTCATACACTACGGCCAACGTAGCTTATTCAATACACCTGTACTCAGGGGCGGATTTAACCAATAAGCAAGATAACCGGCCGCTTGGGGCCCCAGGAAGTAGTCAAAGTAACAGGCGAGAGGTCGGAAGGCAGGCAGCAGACAGATAAATAAACAAGGCGAGGATCAAAACACGGCAAAACAAGACAAAAGAAACGCGTCGTAATGTCACAGATTACAAAACTCAGCGGCTGCATCCAAAACCGCCTACTACTCAGTAGGTACTGCATTTAAATTTAAACGTACTACTCAGCCGTTTAAAAAAATACGGTCTATACAGTGTGAATGTGAAAAGTATGAATGGAATTCGGACATACTACATCCGCCATTTTGTCTTGGTCACGTAACCTACCTGCGTCAGTTGCGTCGATTATATCCTATTCATGAATTCTTTCGCCGGCCATCATGGGATAGCGCAGCGTGCTCTTCAGAATCTCGCCGGTAGTAGTAAGTCAGCTAGCTACTTTTCGCATTACTGATTTTCGAATTCTATGAATTCAGATATACTACACGGCTAACATACTGATTTTAGTGTACTATATATCACGTAAGTATGCGGTTTCGGACGCAGCCAGCGACTAGAGTGAGTGTTAATAGAGTGTGTAATCGGTCCTTGACAGTCCTCCGGTGGTGTGTGTGCAATCAGTCAGGATCAGGAACATGTGTGTGTGAGCGGAGTGCATGTATGGAGTTGTATTCCATGAAGTGGCGGATTTGTAGTCCCTTAGCGCCTGTGAGTGTTTTCCAGCGATCTATGGTGTTTTAGATCGCTGGTGATTGTGATACCTCTTCCCTACAGGAAAAACCAGCAACAAACAAGGATGCATAATTATATGGCTTTGCAATCTAAAAATGTGATTATAATCGAAGTCGGTCCGACTTTATATTAGTTGGCCTTAACTAATATGTACTTACACAGGAATTAATAGTTTGTTACAATGTACTTATTGTGTAAATACATGTATTTACTGTGTACTTATTAAGGGTGTCACGATTTCGATTTTTAATCGAAATCGATTGAAATTTATGCTCAATTTCGATTATCGAATCAAAAAATAGAATCGTCGATGCTGCCACGCCCCCATGTCACGTCAGCTTGGCTTGCCAAGCGGGAAAAAAACAGGCTTGTTGAAGTGCTTGTTAAACAGCAGAAGCAGGAGACCCGTCGACAGAGCTTAAACCCTCTCCTCTTTCAATGAAGTCGCCGGTGTGTAAGCATTTTGGATTTCCAGTGAGTTATGTTGACAACGTTCGTGTTGTCGACAAAAAAAACACAGTTTGCTAGCTCTGCTATATACGTATTACGGTATTTACACTGTCTTTGTTTTTAAATGGCATTTTAGAACGACAACGATCCACATCCACACTGGCGTGTAGCATTTCTGAGCAGCCCTCCTTCCTCACTACCGCTGAAAACGCACATCACGTGACCACACACACTCATTCACACACAGACACAGACGCACACACATTGCCATGCGCTCGAGACAGCGGGTCAAGGCAGTCAGTGGGTCAGCAGACTGCTTCCATCTTTTACTTTCACACAAGTACTTAGTCATTTTATCGAACACCTCAGATACTGTTGGCTGGTTCCTGTTGGTTGTGCATCTTTTTTACCGACGCCATTATAACGACACAGATCACTGCCAATTCACGAGTCCCGCAGAAAAAGTGATTGACAGGTGGTAATTATGTGTGTAAC
This sequence comes from Danio rerio, assembly GCF_052040795.2. Lineage (NCBI taxonomy): Eukaryota > Metazoa > Chordata > Actinopteri > Cypriniformes > Danionidae > Danio > Danio rerio. The sequence continues at coordinate 54,633,527 of NC_141029.1, read as the reverse complement.
TTACCTTTATTCATTTACTGTATGATTTGTTTATGGGTAAAACAAAGACCATGCAGGTCAGGTAGTTTAAACGGTAGGCTACAAATAATTAATTGGTCATGCGAATCGTGCCTTTAGAATCGAAAATGTAATCGAATCGAGGATTTGGAGGATCGTGACACCCTTAGTACTTATGCTTGATTAAATACATGTATGTAATTACATCTGTAACTAACTTTTGTAATTACATTTGTAAATACACTGTTGACCATCCCTTACACCTTAACCCACCCTTAAACCTACCCATGCCACCAAACCTGTCTATAACCCAACCTCTATCCCAACTCAAGAGCACCACAAGTGTTCTCAAATACATTATAAACACAGTAAGTACATTGTATTTTATTTTTTGATGTAAGTACATAGTAGTTAAGGACACTTAATATAAAGTGGGACCTAAAAGTCAATTGGGTAAAAACAGCCACCAACACAACGAAAGTGTAGTCAATTTGGCCAGAGCGTATTAGTGAAATTTCCGAAGAGTTTTCCCTAAATATTTGTCAACATTAGATTTGTCAACAAAAATCATTCCATTAGCTGAAACCCAGAGAAAGTTGTGGCCAAATTAAGCCTCAACATCACCCCAGAGTGCATGAAAACACCCCCAACAGCACACAAAGGTTAAATAATTGTTTTTAATTATCTAAGTAGGATGTCAAACTTCATCTGCCATCAAAACATGATCTTTGACACCATGCAGAAGTGCCCATACCGATGCAGACGACGTCCATGAAGCCGTACATGCCGTAGCAGATCTGGAAGAGCAGGTCCTGCCGCTGCCACTTGGCTGAAGGACTGAGAGACGACCAAACCAGCCACGAGATGCTGGCGATCAGGAACAGGGAACCAAGGATCGCCGCCGCTATCTGGACCTTCTCTATGACTGTGAGCGAAATCGCCTGCCACTTCATCAAAACACACACACAGACACTCTTGCTTGTTTACATAACAGTATTCCATTATGGACCCTTTTCACAAGACATGTTTAACAGTCATCAGCATCAGTTTGGAAGTTTTTAATTAAAAGTATAAATATTTATATGTATTTATATATGTATTATATCATATTTGCATCAAATTACAATAAACTTTTCACCGCTTGTGTGAGGTGTCTCTAATGCAGCGTCTAAGGAAGCAGGAAAGTAAATCTGACATTATTCTCTCTTCCGGCTGCCGTTATCAGTCTCAAAGTATTTGTTTTCCTTCTTTTGAAAGTCTTAACACCATCCTGGAGTTTTTCTTTTATTATTTCAGCAAATATGATTGTAATAAAAGTATTTGTTATACTCTCCCTTTCACTGCGCTCTAAGATTACCTAATAATGACGACTTCTGCAGCCGAGAAACCCCGGAAATGTGAAAAGGGTCCATTATTCTGCATGTTCTAAAACAGCAGATTATACGAGAGGGGTCTGGATGCAGACTTGGTGCAGATGCAATCTGAGCTGCATGCAATGCTTTTTAATGCGCTCACCTAACCCCACCCCTAACCCAGTGATGTCACTAGCTCCATTGAGTGCATTGTGTCTGACATTGCATCTCTGAGATAGGCAATCTCAGCTTGCATCATCAAGGCTGCATTCAGATACTATTGGATAACACAATGTATTTCACATGTCATGTATATACTGTTATTTAAAACCACACAGACACAAAGGAATGACTGCATAATTTAACATTATAATTATTATTATTAATATTATTTTATTTATATATGCAGTTGAAGTCAGAATTATTAGCCCTCCTGAATTATTAGCCGTCCTGTATATCCCCATTTTTGTTTAACTGAAAGAAGACTTTTTCAACACATTTCTAAATCATAATAGTTTTAATAACTCATTTTTAATAACTGATTTATTTTATCTTTGTCATGATGACAGCACATAATATTTGACTAGATGTTTTTCAAAATATTCAGCTTAAAGTGACATTTAAAGGCTTAACTAGGTTAATTAGGCAAGTTGGGGTAATTAATAATGATAATAATAATAATAACAATAAAAATAAATTATTAAATAAATAATAAATATTGTTTAAGGGGGCTAATAATTTTGACTGTAAAAAGTTTTTTTTTTTTTAATGAAAATCTGCTTTTATTTCAGCCAAAATAAAACAAACAAGAATTTCTCCAGAAGAAAAAATATTATAGGAAATACTGTGAAAACTTCCTAAATCTGCTAAACATCATTTGGGAAATATTTAAAAAAGAAAATAAATTCACAGGAGGACGAATAATTCTGACTTCAACTGTATATTGCAGAAATACAATTCATCAAAATGTCATTTTTTTCCCCCAATATCATTTACATTACATTTACATTTAGTCATTTAGCAGACGCTTTTATCCAAAGCGACTTACAAATGAGGACAAGGAAGCAATTTACACAACTAAGAGCAACAATGAATAAGTGCTATAGGCAAGTTTCAGGTCTGTAAAGTCTAAGAAGGGATGTATTAGTAGTATTAGTAATATCGTTTTTTATTTGTATTCCAATATTTTAACATTCAAATGATTCTAATAAACTAAATCATTTTGAGTTTTAAAACACTTCTGTAAAAACCTTAACTGGTCTAATGAGTCAGATTGATTCTAATTTATGTACTACTGTAAATAGGTACAAATTTGGAGATTTGTTATGTTTGTTAATGCATCAGTGCTGAGTATAAATAAGTACAACTCTCTCATACACTCTCAGAAAAAAATGGTACAATGTTGTACCAAAGAAGGTACAAACCCTTGTCATTGGGGAAGCACCTCTTTATGTCAGGGTTTTGCCACTCTGGTCTTGTAAATTCTTGTTTTAGTGGCAGAGCTCGGACACTACCCATGTCTGGTCCTGTTTCTGTCTCTGTGTGCGCGCGCGCCGTCGTGGGTGTACGCAGAGTGTGCGCGCTCCTGCTTGATGCAGTCCCTCAGACGCGTGCGCTCTTGTACTCGTGTTTGTGTTTTCGTCTGTCAGCAGCGTGGTGTTTCATTCCCCGCGTCTCAGTCTTGTTGGTTTTAGTCGGCGCTGGGATGAAGCATGCACGCTGCGTGTGTGAGCGCACGGTGAGTGTTTTCATTCATCGTGTGCTCGTGTCTTGCGTCTCTCATCAAAGCACATGGCTTGGTGTTTACATTGTGGTCACGTGCTTTTGTCGTGTGCTTCAGTGTTGTGTTTGTCTTGTCGTGAACATGCGGTTAATGAGTTCTCTCATTGGCCGCATGTTCTTGTCCTGTGTTATGTGAGCGCATTGCTTGTGTTGTCTCTCTGTGTCATGCGCTCTCCCGTCTATTGTCTAGTCCCACCCTCCTTGTTAACTCATTATTAGTTTGTCATGTTCACCTGTTTGTGTCGATTTACTTTTGCTTTAAAATCCCCTCATGTTTTGAGTCCTGTGCCAGTTCGTTGTCTACACTCCCCGTGTTCCTGCTCCAGTCTTGCCTTGTTCTTGTTGTGTCAAGTTTGTTAGTGTTAAAGTTATGTTTTTCCCCCTCGGGGTGGTTTTTGTTGTTCTTTTATTTTATTTCTATTATCAATTATCCTGCATTTGCACTTGAGTCCTCGCTCCCTCATCCTTCCTGAAACCCTGACACTTTTTGAGACAAAGAAAGACAAAGAAACACATCTGTAGCAGTTGTAGTTCTGTTGCAGTTCTACCAGTCTGTATCTGTTGCAGTTTGTACCTTTAAGGACATGATTTATACCATGAGAGACCAAAATGTACCTTTGGCTTTTAAAACCTGCCGATGTACCCTCATCAAAGATACAAATCTGATCATGAAGGCACCACCACAGAGACAAGACACTTTTTACCTTAACAGTGTCAAATGTGTTCCTTCAAGAACTGTTTAAAGGCATTTTGCTACTGTATATCCAAAATGCATCAATTTATTTTCAGTAAAAATAAAACATCAAATACATTTATAAACAATGATTTGTTTTAAGTTTGTTTGTGTGTAAATGCAGCTTTTCCATTTACAATAAAGAATAAAAAATACTTTAATACAGATCAAAAGATCTATTTCTTTCTAAACATTTCACACTTTTCACACAAATGTTACAGCATTACATTCCCCTACATTCACATTTTTCCTCCAGTTTTTACACAATACCTTTGTAATAAATTAAAAGTTCATTTGATTTACTTCATTTTCAAATAGAAATATAATCAACAGTATTGTAATGAGATATGCACAATGTTTGATTAGTTTTACTATAGTAAAATGTCTGCATTAACACTTTGCATATGCAGGACTTTTGCCAGCTCACGTGTGTAGTGGAAAGCACATTCATAGTGGATATCAATAATGAAAATCTATTCATCAGAAACTTATCAAATGTTTATTAAAAGTGCTTAAATGTTTAGTTTACAATACCTATAGCTTGGTTTTACCAGTTATTTTGTTCTATAGAACTTAATAATTAATGTTTATGAGTTTCTTAAATGATGATGTATGTTTTAATATGGAAATGATTCATAAAATCAACTTGCCTTTCCAGTAATATTTATTTTCATAAATATTGTAATGGAGTTGTCCAACAGTTAAGTACTTTTTTAATGAAAACAACTGTCTACCTTCATTTCTATTGTACCATAAAAGGTACAGAACAGTATCATAAGAGGTCTTTTCTGTACCATATAAGGTACAACTTTTACAAAGGTACAAAACTGTTCCTTAAGAAACATCATTAGTACCACCTTGTACCTTTTTTTTCTGAGAGTGTAGATCTTTCTTTAAAATTCATATTTTCTATATGATGCTTAGCATTAATATATTTGTGCATACACTGTACATTAGATTACCAAAGACAAATCTTGAACTAGTCTAACAAAATACCTGAAGTTTCAATCACAGTCCAAATATTAGTACACCCAAAATATGTTGAAGAAAAATATTAAATAACATTTTAACAAATAGGAAAAATCAAGACAAACACAAAAATATACAATTTCTAAAGATGTTTGATAGTCAACCTCTTATTTTAATAAATATAACTGGCTGCCTTGTTAAAATGCAGCAAAAAATAAAAATAAAAATAATTTTATATATATATATATATATATATATATATATATATATATATATATATATATATATATAGTTACTGAAAAAGGAATAAAAAGATTGATTTTCAAAAAAGGTGTACTCATTTACGCTGAGCACTGTATGTATTTACAGTTGAAGTCAGAATTATTAGCCCCCACTGAGTTATTAGCCCCCTGTTTATTTTTTTCTCCAATTTCTGTTTAACGAGATCAGATTTCTAACACATTTCTAATAATAATAGTTTTAATAGCTCATTTCTAATAACTGATTTCTTTTATCTGCCATGATGACAGTAAATAATATTTGACTAGATATTTTTCAAGACACGTCTATACAGCTTAAAGTGACATTTAAAGGCTTAACTAGGTTAATTAGTTTAACTGGGCAGATTAGGGTAATTAATTATGCAAATTATTGTACAGAATAATGATTATTTGTTCTGTAGACTATCGATAAAAAATGCAGCTTAAAGGGGCTAATAATATTGACCTTAAAATAGGTTTTAAAAAATTAAAAACAGCTTTTATTCTAGCCGAAATAAAACAAATAAGACTTTCTCCAGAAGAAAAAATATTATCAGACATAAAATTTCTTTGCTCAGTTAAACATCATTTGGGAAATATTTATAAAAAAAAAAACAAAATTCAAAGCGGGCTAATAATTCTGACTTCAACTGTAAATATTCTTATATGTGTATATATATTGTTCTTTAGCATTTTTAAGTACACAGCTGTTCAAAACATTTTTTATATTTAATTGTATTAATTTGTTTTTTAGCAAGAATACTTTAAATTAGTCACAATTAGCTCTAAAGACATTGACAAAGTTATAAACAAAGTTATATTACTATTCATCAAAGAATCGTGCAAATAATTTTATCACATTTTACATTGTTCATAACACTAACAGTCTTGAACACTGCTTTGAATAGTTGAGTGAAGATGATGAGGTGTTTTACCTGCAGTGGGTTCTTGGTGCTGATGGCGATCACTTGATACTTGTAGTAGCAGAGTTCACAGGTCCACGAGCCTCTTTCACTGATCCACTTAATGAGACACGGCTGATGAGTGCTGCGGACCGACCCGCTGCAGCGACACGGACTCAACAGCTCACCCTACACACACACACACACATTTTTGTGAATGGTGGGGACATTCAAAGTAAATTTTTATTAGTCATATACACAGTACAGTACGCAGTGGAATGCACATACAACCAGCTGTGACTTTAAAAATAAGATCATCAATAGGAAAAAAATAAATATGGAATAAAATAAGTGATAAAATAAAATAGAAAACTTTAGAAATAGAACATACACTCCCCGGCCACTTTATTAGGTACACCTGTCTAACTGTTCGTTAATGCAAATCTGCAGCAACTGTGTGATGCTATTAAGCCAATATCGTGGACCAAAATCTCTGAGGAATATTTCCAGTATCTTGTTGAATCTATGCCACGAAGGATTAAGGCAGTTCTGAAGGCAAAAGAGGGTCCAACCCGGTAATAGTAAGGTGTACCTAATAAAGTGGCCGATGAGTGTATTTTGACTTTGTTTCGAGATTCATTCATTATTTTGTTGACTGATTTCCACATAAAGATCCTGCACACTAAGATGACTGCATGAACGTTTTCTTTGCTCTATAAAATCAAGGTTTTCTTGTATTTGTGAGTATCCATTACAGTGTTTACTATGAATTATTATAATCTAGTTTATAGGCATTGGAAATGTTACTACCTAATATGCAGTCATTAAAGTAAGTTTTGCTTTTGTTTGCTCCTGTATAAATGTGTTTTTATATAAAGTTCTGTTTTTATCTGCACCTTTTCTAGCCTGTTTATTTTTCAGTGTTTTATCTCTGTGTTTAGGAGCTGCAGTTGACAGTTCATGCATAATGAAAGATGAAGAAGTGTGCGAATTGACAATTTCAGAACAAATAATTCATCTTCCTCTTGGACACTGAATGAATTTCAAACGGAAAAATAAGACTGAACTAAAGGACGGCATTCATACAAAGTGACTCTTTCACTGCATAATGTATAGGGAGCAGTTCTGTGAAACTAATGCGGACTTCATGCTGTATATTTAAAGGAATAATGAGGTCAAAATACAAATATCAATCAGAACCAGATCAGCTTCTATTGTATTCACAGAAAGTCGAGCAGCTTTGGAACAACATTCCCAGGGGGGTGAGTAAATGATCAATTATTAATGATAAATATATTTAAATAAGGCAGCATGCCTCAGTGGTTAGCACTGTTGCCTCACATCAAGAAGATCTCTGGTTCGAGCCCCAGCTGGGCCAATTGGCATTTCTGTGTGGAGTTTGTATGTTCTCCCTGTGTTGGCATGGGTTTCCTCCGGGTGCTCCGGTTTCCCCCACAGTGCAAATACATGCGGTATAGGGGAATTGAATAAGCTAAATTGGCTGTAGTGTATAAGTATGTGTGTGTGAATGTAAGTGTGCATGGGTGTTTCCCAGTACTGGGTTGCAGTTGGAAGGGCATCCGCTGTGTAAAACGTATGCATGAATAGTTCATTCCACTGTGGCAACCGCTGATAAATAAGGGACTAAGCCAAAGGAAAATTAATAAATTAATGATTAAATAGACAAACCCAAAATTGTATTTAAAAAATTTACTCAATCATTAATGGCGAATAATTTACCCAAAATGGAATCTAAAAAAATTAATTTGAGTGCAGGAATATTTGTATTTATTATTTTCTTTTGCAGGACTATTTTATGTTTAGGTATAATGAGTTTAACTAATGAGCGAAGCAGTGGCGCAGTAGGTAGTGCTGTCGCCTCACAGCAAGGGCGCTGGTTCAATCCTCGGCTCAGTTGGCGTTTCTGTGTGGAGTTTGCATGTTCTCCCAGCCTTCGTGTGGGTGTGCTCCGGTTTTCCCTACAGTCCAAACACATGCGGTATAGGGTAATTAAAGAAACTAAATTGGCCATAGTGTGTGTGGATGTTTCCCAGAGATGGGTTGCGGCTGGATGGGCATCCTCTGCGTAAAAACTTGCTGGATAAGTTGGCGGTTCATTCCGCTGTGGCGACCCCAAATTGATAAAGGGACTAAGCCGACAAGAAAATGAATGAATGAAGTTTAACTTATGTTTTTAACCAGGCTCATTCTGAGAACAGCAGACGTTTCTGGAGACCGTGAAATACGTCCCGGGAGTTACGTATTTTTGCAGTTTGTGTTTTTGCGAATCCGCGAGAGGCCGCTGTGCACGCTTTTTCGCATCTCAAACGTCTCTTGTGGCCGCCATTCTCGCGTAAACTCACAAGAGGCCGCTGTCGAACGACCGTCCATCGAACTGGTTAAATGATTGACTGAGCGACCGGCCAATCGGCCGACACACCCTCCTCCTCCTTCCCTAAACCCAAGCAGTTTTACCGATTTACCCACCCCCACAAAAAAAAGAAGCTGTCCAGAAAAAGATAAGCCCTTGTC
>NC_141029.1:54505000-54620000 GCF_052040795.2 Danio rerio | reverse complement strand
TAGTCAGATTGTTGCTCCCCTGTAAAAGTGTGTCAGTCGTGTGCCGCTCTGAATTATGAATAAGTATGAGTCAGAAATAAATAAACATCTGAGACGAGGGTGGGTGGACGGAGACTGGTGGGGGATTCTCAGCTAGACTTCAAGGAAATGGAGAAACTGTGTCACTGATTGACACTCTTTAAATTAAATTAGCCGGCGCTGTTAAAAATGAAGAGAAAGTGTGAAGCGATTAATAAAGGCTGAACATTTAGGTTCTTTAGCTAGATGTACATATTCCTGTTCCTCAAGCTTCCATAAATGAGACCAAAAAAATTAATTTATTCATTCATTTTCTTGTCGGCTTAATCCCTTTATTAATCCAGGGTCGCCACAGCGGAATGAACCGCCAACTTATCCAGCTAGTTTTTACGCAGCGGATGCCCTTTTAGCCTGCCCATCTATGGGAAACATCCACACACACATTCACATAAACTTTCATACACTAAGGACAATTTAGCCAACCCAATTCACCTGTAGCACATGACTTTGGACTGTGGGGGAAACCGGATCATCTGGAGGAAACCCACGCGAACGCAGGGAGAACATGCAAACTCCACACAGAAACGCCAACTGAGCCGAGGCAAAAAATGTCAATATTATTGTTTTGTCTATGTCAATGGACATCCTGTCAAAACACAGCCAAAAACAATATACCAAAGTAAAATTAAAGATAAAATAATGCAAATTGTAGATTTTTACTAAGTTTACGTCCTTCTGAGGTTACAAATCCAAACAATATAATATTTTAATTCTAATTTTGAGATTTTTTTGTGCTACAGTGCACATTATTAAAACCCACTGTACACTATAGTGATATACACTCACCAGCCACTTTATTAGGTACACCTGTCCGACTGCTTGTTAACGCAAATTTCTAATCAGCCAATCACATGGCAGCAGCTCAACACATTTAGGCATGTAGACATGGTCAAGACGATCTGCTGCAGTTCAAAGCGAGCATCAGAATGGGGAAGAAAGAGGATTTCAGTGACTGAACGTAACATGGTTGTTGATGCCAGACGGGCTGGTCTGAGTATTTCAGAAACTGCTGATAATGGTCTGAAAAAGAGGAAATATCCAGTGAGCGGCAGTTCTGTGTGCGCAAATGCCTTGTTGATGTCAGAGGTCAGAGGAGAATGGCCAGACTGGTTCCAGCTGATAGAAAGGCAACAGTAACTCAAATAAGCACTCGTTACAACCGAGCTCTGCAGAAGAGCATCTCTGAACACACAACACGTCCAACTTTGAGGCGGATGGGCTACAGCAGCAGAAGACCACACCGGGTGCCGCTCCTGTCAGCTAAGAACAGGAAACTGAGGCTACAATTCACACAGACTCACCAAAACTGGACAATAGAAGATTGGAGAAACGTTGCCTGCTCTGATGAGTCTCCATTTCTGCTGACACATTCGGATGGTCAGGTCAGAATTTGGGGTCAACAACTTGGAAGCATGGATCCATCCTGCCTTGTATCAATGGTTCAGGCTGGTGGTGGTGGTGTAATGGTGTGGGGGAGATTTTCTTGGCGCACTTTGGGCCCATTTTTTAGTACCAATTGAGCATCGTGTCAACACCACAGCCTACCTGAGTATTGTTGCTGACCATGTCCATCCCTTTATGACCACAGTGTGTCCATCTTCTGATGGCATGAAGCGTGAATCATCTCAGACTGGTTTCTCGAACATGACAATGAGTTCACTGTACTCAAATGGCCTCCACAGTCAACAGAACTCAGTCCAATAGAGCACTTTTGGGATGTGGTGGAATGGATGTGCAGCCGAAAAATCTGCAGCAACTGTGATGCTATCATGTCAATAAGGAGCAAAATCTCTGAGGAGTATTTCCAGTATCTTGCTGAATCTATATCATGTAGGATTAAGGCAGTTCTGAAGGCAACAGTGGTCTAACACAGTACTAAGCAAAGTTGAAAAACTGATCATTTAATCATCTCTGGGTAAATAAAATAATCTTAATCATTACTTTTTCCCAGATATTAAACTCAAGCTATGCTATCTAAGAAATATGCCTTAATCAATGAAAATGCATATTTTGACGTACCACTGACATGTTAGCAGTGGTTGCACAGAGTACTGAAAAATCAAGTGAAAGTACCATTACTTACCTATCAATGTAGTGCGAGTAGAGTAAAAGTATCTGTTGTAAATATTACTCAAACTATGAGTAAAAAAAAAGTACTGAAGAGTAGTGAGTATTGTTTATTACGCTGTGAAAAGCTAATGAATTTACATGTAATTTGTGCAGGTGTGTAAACGTAACATTCTGTAGTGCATTTACTGTAGTTATTGCCCCGCAGACACACAACGTCATGAGACGGTAATATTAGGTTAGATTTAGTTTGTGACGTCAGTTGATCAAAATTCAATGTCTAGCCAGCGTCAATCTTATTTTGATGTCCAAAAGTGACGTTGATATTAGGTAAATTTTAGTTTGTTAAAAAATGTCCCAAATCTAATGTCAAGGCAACATCTTAAACCAGAGTAATATTGACGCCAAATACTGACATTTACTCATCAGGAATGGCAACCAAAATCCAACGTCTGATAGACGCCATAGTGGTAACGTCCACACAACGTCAAGCTGTAAAATCGTTAGATGTTGATATTTAATTGGATGTTGGACATTGACGTCAACCCAATTTTCATTTCCAAATAAAAAACGCAATGTTCCCACAACCTTAGGGTACAACGTCAACCTGACGTCATGTTGACGTCTTGTGCCTGCTGGGTGTTTAAGGCCATTTCATACAGTCATCATACAGTAAACATCCGTCACCTTCTCATCAGTGACAGTGGTCAATGCGTGTAAAGATTTTGGACATCTTCTTGGACACTTTTAAAGCTTCCAAACAGTTTGCTGCAATTATAAATCACCATGTCTTGAGGTAGTTCATTATGATGTGATTTACCTTCTGTGTGTGATTTGATTGGACAGGAATCACAGGACTGATTTTTCTAATCCCCACAGACAAGAAGAAAAAAAGTTGTGACTGCAGGTTGAAGGAAAGTAGTGGAGTAAAAGCACTGATACAGCACTACAAATGTACTCAGGGGAAAGTAAAAGTACACATGTTTAAAACTACTTAGTAAAGTACAAATCCTGAGAAAAACTCAGTTACAGTAGTTTGAGTATTTGTAATTTGTTACTTTACTGACATGTTTGCATATAATAATTAATAAATGCATCTTAAACAGAACAAAATAAAGCATTGAATTATACTCTGTTGACATCTCGAGGCTGATGATGAACACTCATTCTCTCACTCATCGCTTGAGTGTGGTAATCCATACGGAGATATCCATATCAGACCTACTTTTCAGATTAATGCTAAGTAGGTCATTTTGGTAAATGTGTCAGTCTAATTTCTTATTTGGTTCCATGTGAATTAAAACATCAGGATTAGACATGATTGATTGTCCTGAGCTCATCTTGACTGAGCAAACGTATAAGCATGAAACAAGTCAACACTCTAAAAACACTAGAGCAACTTTAATGTCTGTGTGAAATCAAAATGTACACCTAATTTTGCTACTGCTTATTGTTATTGTTTAGGAGAACAATTAATCTGTGCAAATGAATCCACTGAAAAAAAGATGGCTTTGGTAATCTTCAATCAAAGTCTGAGCATCTGTAAACTGCTGAAATCAACTCATAGCAATAAACAACAGCAGGGTGATGTCATGGACATCATGTTAAACACATTAGAAACCACATTACACCCTGGCGACCATGCCAAACACCATAACAACTGTAACGTGAATTCATTAGCAATCACATAACAATGCCCTGACAACCACTCTTAGCAACATAACAACTGTTAAGTTTTATCAACACAATAGTATCTACACAGCAATGCCCTGACAACCAATCTAAACACTAAATCAGCTGTTAGGCTTATGAACACCTTAATGACCATATAGCAGCACCCTGGCAACCACTCTAAACACCAGGGTAACCGTATAGGAATTTGAACACCTTAACAACTGCATAGCAACACCCTGACAACCAATTTAAACACCCTAGCTACTGTAAAGTAATGTGAACACGTTAACAATAATCTTGCAAAAACCTGGCAACCATTCAAAACTACATTGCTAATGTAAAGTAATGTGAACACCTTAACAGCAGCATAGCAACCCCCACCAACCAATCCAAACACTATAGCAACTGTAAAATAACATGAATACCTTAAGAGTTGCATAGCAACACCCTGGCAACCACTCTAAACACCATAGCAACTGTAAAATAACATGAACACCTTGACAGTTGCATATCAACACCCTGGCAACCACTTCACCATAGCTACTGTAAAGTAATGTGAACACATTAACAACTGCATAGCAATGCCCTGGCAATCAGTCCAAATGTCATAGCAACTGTAAAGTGATGCAAACACCTTGACAGCCACATAGCAACACCCCAGCAATTGTTCCAAACATGACAACTTTAAAGTGTTGTAAACACCTTAATAACCACATAACAACACCCTGGCAACCACTCCAAACTCCATAGCAAATGTAAAATAACATGAAAACCTTGACAGTTGCATAGCAACACCCTGGAAACCACTCCAAACTCCATAGCAACTGTAAAATAACATGAACACTTTAACAGTTGCATAGCAACTTCCTGGCAACCACTCCAAACACCATAGCAACTGTAAAATAACATGAACACCTTAACAGTTGCATAGCAACTTCCTGGCAACCACTCCAAACACCATAGCAACTGTAAAATAACATGAACACCTTAACAGTTGCATAGCAACTCCCTGGCAACCACTCCAAACTCCATAGCAAATGTAAAATAACATGAAAACCTTGACAGTTGCATAGCAACACCCGGGAAACCACTCCAAACTCCATAGCAACTGTAAAATAACATGAACACCTTAACAGTTGCATAGCAACTCCCTGGCAACCACTCCAAACACCATAGCAACTGTAAAATAACATGAACACCTTAACAGTTGCATAGCAACTCCCTGGCAACCACTCCAAACACCACAGCAACTGTAAAATAACATGAACACCTTAACAGTTGCATAGCAACACCCTGGAAACCACTCCAAACACCACAGCAACTGTAAAATAACATGAACACCTTAACAGTTGCATAGCAACACCCTGGAAACCACTCCAAACACCATAGCAACTGTAAAATAACATGAAAACCTTGACAGTTGCATAGCAACACCCTGGAAACCACTCCAAACTCCATAGCAACTGTAAAATAACATGAACACCTTAACAGTTGCATAGCAACTCCCTGGCAACCACTCCAAACACCATAGCAACTGTAAAATAACATGAACACCTTAACAGTTGCATAGCAACTCACTGGCAACCACTCCAAACACCATAGCAACTGTAAAATAACTTGAAAACCTTGACAGTTGCATAGCAACAACCTAGAAACCACTCCAAACTCCATAGCAACTGTTAAATAACATGAACACCTTGACAGTTACATACCACCACCCAGGTAACCACTCCAAACGTCATAGCAACTGTAAAGTAATGCGAACACCTTGACAGCAACATAGCAACACCCCAGTAATTGTTCCAAACATTGTAACAACTTTCAAGTGTTGTGAACACCTTAACAAATGGATAGAGACACCCTGGCAACCACTCCAAATACCAGAGCAACTGTAAATTAATTCGAACAACTTAACAGCCGCATAGCAACACCCTGGTAACCACTCAATACACCATAGCAGCTGTAAAATAACATCAACACCCTAACAGCCACAAAGCAAAACCCTGTGAATCACTCAATATACCACAGCAACTGTAAAATAACATCAACACCTTAACAGTCACATAGCAACACCCTGGCAACCATGCTGAAAATGCCTCGAAACATTTAGAAATTGCATAGCAATGCCCTGGCAACAATTGTTCCACAACTGCATGAATCTTGCCTAATGGTTAAATCCTCATCTGCTTGTGATGAAATAAAAGGAAAGCCCTAAGTAGTACGAACAAAAACCTGAGCTAATAATTTTGCACATGTATATGTTTGCGTCCTTCACATTTATACTTATTACATGCTATCTGAGGCGATTTGAAAGCCTAGCACTCTACTTTGCAAACCACTTCCACTTTTCAGCAACATTCCCGCTGCTCTAAAGAGGCCAAGTGAATTGAATCTGTCATAAATAACAAAATATATGCCAGGAAAGGGTCTGCCTTTGACTCCTAATGATGCACGAATGTAGCGCACAACAAAAGACGGCACATAAGCGCAGCCCTAAGCCCTTCTGAAATAGCATTTTCCATCATTGGCTTGCTGGAGGGACGTTGAGCATTTGGGCCTCCATTGAGTGTGATGTGAATGTAATGTGGCAGAGAAGTGGAGTGTAGACCTGTGTTATTGTGCATGCAGAGAGTCGTGCCTACACAGGATTACTGCATGCTAAATAATGCGTCCTTATCCGCTGTGGCCATAAAGGCTTCCAGAAGAGCTGTGCTGGCCATTTGTCTTTATGCTGCTCCTGAATCTCTTTATTCAAGAAATGATTGTACGTTATTTCAGTTGAAACCAGAAGTTTACATACACTCAAAAAAATTTTTTTTTAAATGTCTGATGGTAAATTATACTAAACGTTTACTATTTTAGGTCTGTTAGGATTACCTTAATGATTTACATTTGCTAAATACCAGAATAATGAGAGATTTATTTATTTTTTTGAGAATTTTCTAATTTCTAGACATCAAAAGTTTACACACATTTTCTTGGTATTTTTTCAGCTTTGCTTTTAAGCTGTATAACTTTGGTCAAATGTTTTGGGGATCCTTCCACAAGCTTCTCACAATAGTTGGCAGTAATTTTGGCCCATTTCTCCTGACAGAATTGCTGTAACCGAGTCAGATTTGTTGGCTGTCTTGCTCGCACAAGCTTTTTCAACTCTGCCCACTAATTTTCTATAGGATTGAGCTCAGGGCTTTGTGATGGCCACTCCAAAACATTCACTCTGTTGTCCTTAAAGCACATTTGAGCTAATTTGGCAGTATGCTTAGGCTCATGGTCTGTTTGGAAGACCCATTTGTGGCCAAGTTTTAATTTTCTGGCTGATGTCTTGAGATGTTGCTTCAGTATTTCTACATAATGTTCTTTCTTCATGATGCCATCTATGCTGTGAAGTGGACCAGTCCCTCCTGCAGCAAAACAGCCACACAACATGATGCTGCCGCCCCCATACTTCACAGTTGGGATGGTGTTTCTAGGCTTGTGCGCTTTCCCCTTTGCCCTCTAAATGTAACACTGGTCATTATGGCCAAACAGTTCAATCTTAGCTCCATCAGAGCACACCCAGCTAGAAATATGAAGTTCCCAGAACATTCTGAGAAGGTCACGATGTTGAGTTCTTTAAAGGTGTGGAGGATGTTATTTAGGGGACTTTTACAGAACATTCAGAATGTTCTCAGAATGTTTAGGGGAACATACTTTTTTGGAAATTGTGACGTTCTCAGAACGTTCTCATAACATCCCTGGCGGTGTTAAGGACGTTCTCTAGTAACGTTCCCAGGACAATCTGAGAAGGTCATGATGTTGATTTCTTTAAAGGTGTGGAGGACCTTATTTAGGGGACCTTTACAGAACATTTAGAACATTCTCAGAATGTTTAGGGGACCAAACTTTATTGGAAAATGTGACATTCTCAGAACGTTCTTATAACGTCCTTGTTGGTGTTAAGGCCCTTGTCTAGTAACATTCCCAAAAGTTCAAGATGTGGAATTCTTTAAAGGTGTGGGGGACGTTATTTTGGGGACCTTCACAGAATGTTATTTTCTGTGGAGGACCATGTGAAAACGTTCTGTTAATGTTAGAAAGGTTCTCTTCGTAACATTATTATGTGACCATAGAATGACCAAAACAGAACATCCTCCTCAAGTCATACTGGGAACGTTATTTTATGACTAAAAGAGAACGTTTTAAGAACATCCCCAATGTTCTGTAAAGGTTCTGGACTTTCATTACCTTTAGGTAACTTTCAGGGAACGTTGCTCAAGGTCGCGAGAACGTCGCCTCCTACCTGGGCAGGACATGTCTCCAATATTAGTCTTTTTCCCAGTTTAATTCAGCAAATTGTAATCTGGCTTTGTTGTTGATTCTGGCTTGTTGATTTTCCCATGTTGGCACACAAGGAAGCAGTGTGTTTGAGCTTTTCCTTAAATACTATTCTACAGTTGTGCTTTACATTAACTCAAATGTTGTCAATTAGCCAATCAGAAACTTCCAAAACCTTGACACCATCATCTGAGCTTTCAGAGGCAGAATAATCTTATTGTATGTAAACTTGACTTTCAATAAAAGTTATAACAATTTCTCAAAACATATCTCTCTCATTATTCTGCTATTAAGCAGAACAGGAACACATTTGATAATCCTAACTTACCTAAAAGAGAAAAGGTTTAGTCACATTAACATCTGACTTTTTAAAATGGTTATGTGCCTTTTTATACAGTGTATGTAAGCTTCTGGTATCCACTGTATATGCATGGCCTAAAATAATGACAAAAATGCAATTCTGGTCCATGCATTTTAATTTTAGTGGCTATTTGCATTAAATATTCTGCAAATATGTCAGCAAGTCTATTAAAAATGCATGATTGATAAATGTAATATTTTAAATATATACAGTGAGGGAAATAAATATTGAACATGTCAACATTTTTCTCAGAAAACATATTTCTAAAGGTGCTGTTGACTTGTAATTTCCACCAGATGTAAATATATGAAAAAAAAAACACCAAAACTAATTAGTCTACAAATTATGTTCTGCTTAATATAATGAAATTACACAGGGAAATAGTATTGAACACATGAAGAAACGAAGATGTAGTTTAGCAGTAAAAGACCAGACAGCAGCTGAAATCTCTAAGTAGTTCTTTAGCATCCCTCTGCCCTTCCTCAGTGTAAATGAATATCCGCTGCTTCAGTTCAACATTTACATTAGCAGGAGGATGAAGATGAAACCAGGGTGAACATTTCAGGAAGATAATGATCCAAAACACAGCCAATAAATCTCACAAATGCTTTCAGAGAAAGAAAATCAAGCTGTGGAATGGCCCAGTCAATCATCTGACTTCAATCCAATAGAGACACCCTTGTCGTAATCAGTGGTGGACAGAGTACTGAAAAATCATACTCAAGTAAAAGAACTTGAAAAAATGTACTGCATTAGAGTAAAGGTATCTGTTGTTAATATTACTCAAAGTATGAGTAAAAAGTAGAGCTTTCAAAAGTACTCAAGAGTAGTGAGAATTACGCTGTGAAAAGATAATGCGTTTCCATTTAATTTCTGCATGTGTGTGTAAACGTAACATTCTGTAGTGCATTTAGTTATTGCCCACCAGACACACAACATCATAAGACGTTAATATTAGGTTAGATTTAGGTTGTGATGCCAGGTGACCTAAATTCAATGTCTAGCCAGCATCTAAGGACATTGTTATTTTATTGTCTGTCACGGTTTATTCTTTATTTAGCCTTCCTTCTTTATTATTATTCTCCGTAATTTTGTGTTGTGGTGGAGATTGTTTTACTAATTGCTTTTTCTTTTCTTTAAGGCTGGCTCCGCCTTGCACCTGCCGCTAATTCGGCTTGTTGCCTTTATAAGCTGAAGCTGAGTGTGTGTCGGGGTGGCTCTTGATTTCCAGTGAGTCTGACTGATCCTCGCGATCTTGTCTCTCTTTGGAGAGTGTGACCCGTACTTGCTGAGAATCTCTCCGTATCTTGTCCTGATGAAGGTCCGAAACTTCTGTGCGCATCTTGTGCAGCCGCTGTTGAGGAGCCATGCTGGTGTTGTGCCGTTTCTTTGATCTATGTTTTTTTATCTATATTTTCTTTATGATTTATGTTTTGTTTGTTTGTTTAAGTAATTGCTTTGACTTGGATATTGTTTAATTAATGATTTATATTTCTGTTGCCACCTTAATTAAATAGGACACGTATCTTCTGGTCTCTAAATAAATAAAGAATTGTAATTCTGGTTTCTGTGTCCTTTTATTTTGCTAACCCCTTCCCTAGACGAGCCTTAAAAACTGGGGTTCGTAACATGTCCAATAATGACGTCAAGTGGCGTTGATATTTGGTTAATTTTAGGTTGTGTTGGAAAGTGACCCAAATCCAGTGTCAAGCCAGCATCTTAAACCAACGTCATATTGACGTCAAATACTGACATTTATTTATCAGTTATGGCAACCAAAATCTAACATCTGATAGACGCCATAGTGGTAACGTCCACACAACGTCAAGCTGCAACATCATTTGATGTTGATATTTGGTTGATTAATGCCAAACTGACGTTGAGTTCTAACATCAACCTAATTTTCATTTCCAAACAAAATGCAACATCCCCACGACATTGAGGTACAATGTCAATCTGGCGTCATGTTGATGTCTTGTGCCTGCTGGGTGTTTAAGGCCATTAAGGTTATCATACAGTAAACATCCGTCATCTTCTCATCAGTGACGTGCATCTAAACAGTCTCTGGGTCAATGCATGTAAAGATTTTGGACATCTTCTTGGACACTTTCAATGCTTCCAAACAGTTTGCTGCAATTATAAATCACCATGTCTTGAGGTTCATTATGATGTGATTTACCTTTATGTGTGATTTGATTGGACAGGAATCACAGGACTGATTTTTCTAATCCCCATAGACAAGAAAAAAATAAAGTCGTGACTGCAGGATGAAGGAAAGTAGTGGAGTAAAAGCACCGATACAGCACTACAAATGTACTCAGGGGAAAGTAAAAGTAAACATGTTTAAAACTACTTATGCCTAGTTCAGACTGCATGATTTTAGCCCCGACTTTGACTCGCCGACAGGTTTTGAGAAATCGCTGACAAATGAAATCACAGGCAAGTCGGTGCTCGTGCATGTGAGTGACAATCACACAGTATTAACTAAGACGCGATCTGAGAGAATCCCCGATGAGTCGCCGATGCCTGTGAGATGTTTGGCGTGCTGAATAAATGGAGCAGCCGGCGATTCAAATCATGCCATGTGAAATGAGTTTTGACTGAAAATAACATCAGCGATCGCCTACAGCCAATGAGAGAGCAGCATTCTCTTGTGTGTGTGTGTGTACCTGCAGGCCAGCTGGAGGTTGAGGGAGAAGTTAAAAGCATTCATCTTCGGTTTATTTGGACCCATGAAATGGAGGAAAAACTAGTGGAGGTTTGACAGGAGCACCCGTGTCTGTTTGATGGTTCATACAGAAAGCTAAAAAAGATAGTTGAGGACAAAGTGCTCATTCCCTTCAAACTCAGGTGAGCAAATATGTAAATTTTCTACCCCTTTAAAGGCTTCTTTCTTGTTATGTAGTTAATAAGAAAAGATATACTACGTATTTTTGGCTGTGAGACGTAGTTTGGACGAAGTTGTCGGCGATTCTTCCTATAGTAAAGTCATGCAATGTGAAAGCCCCTGTTGCCGATTCATCTTGCAGTGTAAACAAAGCAGCGACGAAACGTAAGCCCAGATAGTCATGCAGTGTGAAAACATCTGTGTCACGACTACTATGAAAGTCCTGCAGTCTGAACTCGGCATTAGTAAAGTACAAATCCTGAGAAAACTACTCAATTACGGTAATTTGAGTATTTGTAATCTGCTACTTTACACCACTGGTCGTATCCTGACATTTGGTTGATTTATTTTTCAGTGGGTTTGTCCATATTTGACCCAATGCTGGATTAAAACAACACTAGAGCGTATGCTCCCACATGAACTCGAAATGCTCAAGCGGGTGTAGAAATGTTAAAAGCAAACTGTGAAAATGTGTGACTGAACGTTTCTCTCTCTCTTTTCTCAGTTTGTGTCTCTGCAGGTCTGAAAGATGAGGGGGAAACAGATGAAAGGAATCGTTCGGGTTCAGCGTAAGTTGCAAGTTAATATCGAGGGCACAGTAAAAGGCACGGAGGTGAAAAAAACACTTGTGTTTTTGCAGTTGCATGAATTATTCAGTATAAACCTGGATTTGTTTTGACTGTATATATGTGAAGTGTTTTTGGAGATGCCACTGTTTTTTAGGCGCATGAATTTCTGCTGAAACTGAATCTCAAAAGCAAAGGTGACAGCAGCAGGGAGCGCGCTTTTTAGGGGTCATGTGACGACCAAAAAACAAACAACAACAACACTGTCATTTAGATGCATGAAAATTATTTCAATATGCAATACACCTTACTTTTTTGGTAAAATATGATGTAGCATTTACAATTTTCACTTTTAATTAATTACTCATTTCAAGAGTTCACACTCGGATATCGTTTGACAAATGATAGCAGCTTTGGCATGCTGTCTCAGGAGAGAACCCTATGCTCGGAGATAATTGAGCCCTGGGCTCCCGCCTGTTTGATTGAGCATGTAAGGGGAGTACGAGATCAGGTAGTTCTCGAGAGCTCCCCGTGGTAAAGAAAGAAAGTTGGAGAACGTGTGGATGGGGGGTTTCATCGGAAAACGAAGATTAGGGAGTATTTTTTTTCTAAGCTACTTATAGTGAGGTTGGATTAATCTGATTGACTAACTAATGATTGTAGATTGATTGTAGAGACCCGCTGGGTCAATCATATCACATGCTCCTCTCAAAATTACTTTGTGAAACTTCACTAATGTCACAAATATTGAGGTAGGAATTTAAGTTAATGCCATCCAACAACAATAAGTATATTTGTTGCAGAACTCAGTGATGGCTGCAGCCGCACGGCTGTACGTACTGTGCTTACCTACCATGAGAGGGCGGGAATTAATGCAGCTTTATTACATCATTTAAATTGATTATTAAACAGTATACACTACGATGTATTGACAAGGCAAGAAAGAACGAGAAGGTGTGCTTTATTTATAGACGTTTTTGTAAAAACAACACCAAATAGTGTACATCATGTATATATGTTAACTAACTTATCTTGGTGTTATTACCTTATACTAACTAGAACATGCACCCAAACACTAGCAAACAATATAGCAATAATACAGCACCATCAAAAAAACAATAAAGAAATCTCAGCCAGGCTGATGGAATAAGAAACAAAACAGAATGACATGTAAAAAGGAAGTGGAGAGAAGAAAATAAAATTATTACCAGGAAAAAATTATTACAGAAACAAAATTAACCTATAAAGCGTGTATGTACTTGAATGGTGGGACAAGGGTAAAGAAATCTATTGGCTTTAGTTTTGCTGGCGGTCTTTTCACACACTAAAAGATACAGATAGCTATTGTTTAAATTTAGATAAGTAAACGCTTTTTAAAACAGCTAAACTTAATTAAGACATTTGCCAAAAGGCCTAACTAACTAAGGAACAAATACCACAGTTTTATCTAAGCCGGGGAAACTGTCTATTTTATCAGACAGATCAGATTCAGCTGCCGTGCGGCCTCCTCGCATGGAACCGCTACCATTCAAGGTGTTTTAAACAATTTTATCTGACAGACTGGCATGATTAAGCAGACATCTCCGTTCTCACAACCAGTTTCTGAGTTTTCTCACCCTTCCAACCGAATTTGTTTATTTATTCATTTTCTTGTCGGCTTAGTCCTTTTATTAATCCGGGGTCGCCTCAGCGGAATGAAGGGACTAAGCTGACTAGAAATTGTCCAGCTGCAACCCATCTCTGGGAAACATCCACACACACACTCATACACTACGGACAATTTAGCCTACCCAATTCACCTGTACCACATGTCTTTGGACCGTGGGGGAAACCGGAGCACTCAGAGGAAACCCACGCGAACGCAGGGAGAACATGCAAACTCCACACAGAAACTCCAACTGAGCTGAGGTTCGAACCAGCGACCTTCTTGCTGTGAGGCGACAGCACTACCTACTGCGCCACTGCCTCCCCTAAATATTCACATCTTGGACGAGATAAAAGCTGCCTGCATGTAAAAACAATACATACAAAAAATAATATAAAATAAATAAATAAATAAATAAAAAAACTGACCGGCCCACATTTTAAAAAATGGTCCGGCCCTTCTGGCATTTGCCAGAATTGCCAGATGGCCAGTCCACCCTCTGCGGGTGTAGAAATTCTGGGCGGTTTTGAAACGGAAAGCCCTCCCCAACCTCCAACGTGTTCTCGCGACCATCACCCCACCAACCACCCCCCACCCCACCCCAAATTTTTGTGACTTTCTCGACCATCACAGCACCACCCCCCCACCCCCCTTTCCCCATCCTTTCCGTGATTTTCTTGACTTTTGCATCTCTGTGCAATACGTAAAAATTACTGTTGTGCTGATCTGTAAATAGCAACAAATCAAACCAAACACATCTTGCACCTTATAGGGCCTTTAACCTTAATTCTAAAGTGTTTGCATTATTTACAATAAAAGTAATCTTAATTCACACCTTTGAGAAATATTAATTTAATATTCAATATTAAATTAAAATGTTAAAATGTTATATCAATCCTCTGTGAACATGACAGGTAAAAGAAAAAACGCATTTGGTAAACTTGCACTGAACCAGAACTCATCCCCTGTGCTTTTCAGATCCAATCTGCATTTGTAAAGATGAAGATGTCTGGACAACGCAATGTGACGTGAGCAATCATTGCATTTGGAAACAATTACACTAGTCAAAGATGCAGGAATGCATTAGCGAGCGCTGTATTACTCAGAGCCACACATTCAAGCAGGATGTTTTCACAGCATCTGTCAGCGGCTCGATAAACACGAACGCTGAACCAGCAGAAAAAACAGGCGTGAATCAGTCAGACGGAGATAAAAGACGGAAAATCAAAGCGATGTCCTTCATCTGGACAGGTCTCTCTATCACGCCGTATATCTGAAAAACATCGGCTGTATCTCCCCACACAAAAAACACAAAAGAGCAGATTTGATCTCTCAGATAAATATATAGTAAATATACTAGCGTACACTGTAAAGAATGCAGGGTTCCACACAATTCCTTCATGTTGTCCCAGCACAAATTGATTAAGTTAACTTAATTGCTTTTACAAATTTTACGTTTGTTTTAAGTAAAATTTTAAGTTTTAAGACTGGCCCGAAGGTTTACCTTTCAATAAGATAATAGCCCCTTTCACACAGTGATACCGGTAAATATTCGGAAAATTTCCGGAACGACTTTACCGGTATATTCAAAAAAGCGCTGTTCACACAGGCGAGGACGTTACGGAATTTTTCCAGAAAAGACCGTTCACACATCCATTCCAAAATACCGGTAAATTCTGACATCATTCACCACAAATAAGCTTTAAACGGCTGCGCTTGTATTAGTAAACATTTGACTACATTACAAACTCTGTGGATGATCAGTATTGTGAACCACTTCGATGAAAACATATGGAGGATCACTTTCGCATGTCGAGATGTTCATAATATGTGCGTGTGCAGGCGCTCACAGGCTGTTTCACAGGCACACGCAAAGCTTGAAGGTAAACAAACAGCGGCTTATCATAAGCATCTTATCGATGATTATTTACACAGTTGGCATTAAGATGAACATATAAACGTGATCTGACTAACTTCTAGCAGCTAAATGTGTCTGGGAAAATATTCAAAGGCTTTTATTCTCATGAACCGCGCGGACGTAAATGCGTCTGACTGTTCTGATAGGCTAAAGCAGACGTCTCACGTCAGCACGTTCTAGACGTGGACGCGCTTTTTCCGGTAATCTTCCTTCTGCATTCACACAGCGCAGCATTCCGGCAAATTACCGGTAATGTTACAACTTCTCTTTCCGGAAAATAGCCAGAACGAATTTACAGGTATTTTCAAAAAGGGCCTGTTCACACATACACACCTTTCCAGAAAATTGCCAGTAATTTTCCGGAAAGGTCTGTATGTGTGAAAGGGGCTAATGACACTAAGTGCACAGCTAAAATAAGGAAGGAGTGGCTTCACAACAACTCTGTGACTGTTCTTGAATGGCCCAGCCAGAGCCCTGACTTAAACCCAATTGAGCATCTCTGGAGAGACCTAATATGGCTGTCCACTAATGTTTACCATCTGACCTGACAGAACTGGAGAGGGTCTACAACATAAAACTTCAGAGGACTGAACATAAAACAATTAAGTTGTCCTAAAAAAACTCAAGAATTGTGTTGATTTTTATATCATTATGATATTTGCTTTTAATATGATTTTTATTATATTAGTTTTAAAAAACCCTTAACTACTTATAAATACAAATGGTTTGTAAATAATGTGATACTTAATTTAGTAATGGAAAGCAAATCATTAACAGAGTATGAAAATACAATTATTAACCACATTTTAAATGTGTTTGTAAGTCAATAATAAAGCATTTGTAGCTGCAGTTATAAACTGCTTACTAACTAAAGCTTATTAATGTAGAGTTAATGCTTAATAAATAATGAATGCACTAGATGCTAACGCTTAATAAATGATTCATAGTGTGTGGTTATTATAAAGTGTTACCAATAAATTAACACCTGAGTTTGGTGGTGTGGTCGTTACATCTTGGGTGTGCATTATTTTATGATAATTTAACAAACTAGATTCAGTTACTGATTGTTCCCAAACCTAAAGTCACTGTTTAGATGTTGAATTTCAGACATTTGTCAGGTTTTTGTCTTCAAACTGCTCCTGTGTGTAGCACTAGTTTTTCACACATCTCCCCAACAGCCATCAGCGTAGCGATATAGAGCTGTAAAGCGCCAGTCAAAACCTGCCAGAACTGCTTTAGCTGTGTGTTTATCTGAAAATAACAGCACATCTTAGAATGCTCATCAGCCAATCAGAATCAAGTATTCAACAACCCAGCTAAATAAAAAAAAAAACGGTTTAAAGTATGCAGAATGGTGGCTCAGTGTCACCTCACAGCAAGAAGGTCACTAGTTCGAGTCTCGGCTGGGCCAGTTGGCATTTGTGTGGAGTTTGCATGTTCTCCCCGTGTTCTTGTGGGCTTCCCCTGGGTGCTATAGGTGAATTGAATAGAATAAACTGGCCGTAGTGTATGAGTGTGTGTGAATGAGTGTGTATAGGTGTTTCCCAATAAGTTGGCGGTTCATTCCTCTGTGGCGACCCCAGATTAATAAAGGAACTAAGCCGAAAAGAAAATGAATGAATGAATGTAGACCTGAGGTGTTGATGTGGTCGTTACTTATTGGCTGCGCATTATTTTCTGATAATTTAACAAACTAGAGTCAGTTATTGATCCTATATGGTTCCCAAACCTAACCTGTTGTATTTCAGACATTTGTCAGGTTTGTGTCCTCAGACTGCTCCTGTGTGTAGCACTAGTTTCTCCCACATCTTCTCCAAAGCTTTCTGTTGTGTTTTGATGTGATTTTTGACTGTTGTAGCTGTGAAATCACTCAAATCATTCAGCGTAGTAATATAGAGCTGTAAAGTGCCAGTCAAAACCTGCCGGAACTACTTTAGCTGTGTGTTTATCTGAAAATAACTGCACAGCTTAGAATGCTCATCAGCCAATGAGAATCAAGCATTCAACAAGCCAGCTAAATAAAATAAAACTGTTTAAAGTAGGCAGAATGGTGGCTCAGTGTCACCTCACAGCAAGAAGGTCACTGGTTCGAGTCCCGTTTGGGCCAGTTGGCATTTCTGTGTGGAGTTTGCATGTTCTCCCCTTGTTCGTGAGGGTTTCCTCTGGGTGCAATAGGTGAATTGAAGAAAATAAATTGGCCGTGGTGTATGAGTGTGTATCATGGCCTTCTAACCCTCCCCATTTATTGATTGGCATATCATCATTCTGTCTCCTCTCCACCAATCAGCTGGTGTGTGGTGTGCAGTCTGGCGCAAAATGGCTGCCTTCGCGTCATCCAGATGGATGCTGAACACTGGTGATGGATGAGGAGATTCCCCCCCATTGTGTAAAGCACTTTGAGTGCCTAGAAAAGGAAATGTGAATTGTAGCCTCAGTTTCCTGTTCTTAGCTGACAGGAGTGGCACCCGGTGTGGTCTTCTGCTGCTGTAGCCCATCCGCCTCAAGGTTGGACGTGTTGTGTGTTCAGAGATGCTCTTCTGCAGACCTCGGTTGTAACGAGTGCTTATTTGAGTTACTGTTCCCTTTCTATCAGCTGGAACCAGTCTGGCCATTCTCCTCTGACCTCTGGCCTCAACAAGGCATTTGCGCCCACAGAACTGCCACTCACTGGATATTTTCTCTTTTTCAGACCATTCTCTGTAAACCCTAGAGATGGTTGTGCGTAAAAATCCCAGTAGATCAGCAGTTTCTGAAATACTCAGACCAGCCTGTCTGGCACCAACAACCATGCCATGTTCAAAGTCACTGAAATCACCTTTATTCCCCATTCTGATGCTCGCTTTGAACTTCAGCGGATTGTCTTGACCTTGTCTACATGCCTAAATGTATTGAGTTGCTGCCATGTGATTGGCTGATTAGAAATTTGAGTTTATGAGCAGTTTGACAGGTGTACCTAATAAAGTGGCCGGTGAGTGTATATGTATATATTAACTTATTTTTTTCTGTTAATGGAATAATGAACTTGAGCTAACATAAATAAACAGTATTCCTTGTACCTATTTAATTAATTAATTAATTATAAAATTTATTTATTAATTTATTTATTTATTGTTTTAATCAGTAGATATAGTAATATTCATTAAAGTACTAAAAAAGCATTGTATATTTCAAATCTTCTGTCTTATAGTTGTGTGACAACTAGCCCCGGTCTTCTCTTCAGCATTTTAAATGAATAATGAAATGGGTTTCCCCCTAATATTGTAACCTCTATCTGAGTTACACAACTTCTGGAACAAACATAAAGGGCGGGGCTTGATTTTGTCCACGTGGATTTGACTAGATGGTAGTGCTTTTCTATTGGTGGATCCCATGTGATTGACAGACCGACCCCGTTCTCAGCCACCAATCAGAGAAGACATGTTGTAGAAAAAGTTATTTTGATTTCAGATTATGAGCACACATAAATAATACAAATAAATACTAATAATGTGTATCCATGCATGAATAATTAATAAACAAACACTGCAGCATTCAATAGAGAAATATGAAATATCCACGTTGATTTGATGGACCCTTATAACACTCAGAGGAGGAAAGTAATGGATGCATCTTAGGTTTCTGTCTTTCAGCACAGGTGAGGATCATCTCAGGTAACACCAGGCTGACTTCAGAACAGTTTGTGCGCCATAACACATCAGTTTTTCATTTGCTCTGACTTGGCTCGAGCTCAAACGTATCAGTGAAACAAGCGTGATATAAATGTCGTTCTGTTGTAAATTGTGGTGAATCATCGTCCCTTTGGGTGAAGTCGGTTTTTTGAAGTGGAAGCAATTTGCATATGCTTATGAATAATTCATGAGGGCTGCTCTGAGTTTTCCCACTAAAACAAGGAGCGTTAAGAAGAGTAAATACTCCACTGCTGACCGTGCGGTCATGACCTTACAAACAGGAGGTTAATTTAAACAGCGACTCTTAGAAAATATCAGAACGTTTTCATTCATTCATTTTCTTGTCGGCTTAGTCCTTTTATTAATCCGGGGTGGCCACAGCGGAATGAACCGCCAACTTACCCAGCAAGTTTTTACGCAGCAGATGCCCTTCCAGCCACAATCCATCTCTAGGAAACATCCACACACACATTCACACACACACTACGGACAATTTAGCCTACCCAATTCACCTGTACCGCATGTCTTTGGACTGTGGGGGAAACCGGAGCACCCGGAGGAAACCCACGCGAAGGCAGGGAGAACATGCAAACTCCACACAGAAACACCAACTGAGCCGAGGTTCGAACCAGCGACCCAGCAACCTTCTTTCTGTAAGGCAACAGCACTACCTACTGCGCCACTGCCTCACCCCATCAGAACATTTGAATTTGAAGATTTATTTTTCAATTGAATCTCTCTCTTTCTCTGCAGGTAAAGTTATTTTGCTGTCTAGACATTTTGTACAGTACTGCCAAAGCGTTTTAAATAATATATTAAGATCAGCAAATTAATCAAATATACACACTGAAAAAACGATTCATTAGATTTACTCAATTTATTTTAAGGCAAGCGGTTGCAAACAATTGATATGGGTTGAATTTAAACAAACAAATTAAGCTGAACATTACTAACATTCGTTTGTTTCTTTAAACCAAGCGGCAACCTCCCGCTCTCCCTCAGGAGGCCAATACGGAAGTAACTGAAACTGCAATTCATTGAAATTCCGCTAGTTCTGGCTCCATAACAGAGCAAAGTTTAATTGAGCCCACTGTTACAATGGCCAACTTTACAGCAGAAAAAAGGTGTTTACAGCCTGATACAAAGAACGATTTTGGTTAATAAAGCTAATATTATCCTTCATGACAACTGTGAGGGGGTGAATTTTTTTATAACTCATCAGTTTCCTTTATATTAGGTTATATTAAGTTTGCATAATTAAGGGCGTGGCCACTTGATTGACAGCTAGGTCTCGCTGTCATCGTCACTTCACCTCAGCTGACTCCGGCAGATTAGTCACTGATTTCGGCATATTCATCATATTTTTGTTTTGTTTTATGTGGCTTTACACAGTCAGCTGCCTTTTGGGATTATTTCCTACAATTATCAGATGATATGGGATGCTGTGTGCACTTGATTGTGCTCACAAACCATTCACGCGGCCTCCGTTTACAATGTGAGTAAAGTTATCTGAAGTGTTATCATACAGTGTTATGCTGGATTTCATCAATAGTCTTACATTAACTAACACAGACTATATCTGAAGTGTTTGGAAGTAATTCGCGTTTTCCTCCTGTTGAAAAACGTCATAAGAACAATGTTTAGTGGCTTAATGTATTACAGCAGTGTTTTTAAAAGACTAAACACTTTATTGATATAGTATACAACCAAGCACATGTGGTCAGAACACAAACGAGTCGCAGGTGATAAAGTATTAAGTGTTCTCCCAAAGTAAAGTGTGTCTGAGGCAGGTCCAAGCAAAATGCCAGCAGTGTCTGTAGCTCCGCTCACTCTCCGCCTCTTTGCCCTTGTTTGGTATCCCGCCATGAGTGCGATGACGCGCGAACAAAATGGCGACGGTTGGCCACGCCTACTTGTGGCTTCTTTTGCGCTCTTCAGAAACCTATGGGTGACGTCACGGACACTACATCCATATATTTTACAGTCTATGGTTTAAACTCAACCCATATACATTGTTTACAACCACTAACCTTAAAAAAAGTAGTAAACCCGAATAATCGTTTCATGCAGTTCATTCATTTATTTTTGTTTCGGCTTAGCTTATTTATTTGGAGTCGGACTGAACCGCCAACTTATCCAGCACATGTTTTACGCAGAGGATGCCCTTCCAGCTGCGACCCATCTGTGGCAAACATCCATACACACTCATTCACAACCGACAATTTAGCCAACACAATTCACCTGTACCGCATGTGTTTGGACTGTGGGGGAAACCGGAGCACCGGGAGGAGACCCACGCGAACGCAGGGAGAACATACAAACTCCACACAGAAACGCCATATGACCCAGCCGAGGCTCAAAACCAGCGACCTTCTTGCTGTGAGGTGACAGCACTATCACTGCGTTGCCTTATTCAGTTCAGTAAATGAAAAATAAATGACAGAAAAGAAAAAAAAAGCAGACAATTCCTCTAATATTTCATTAATTTTCCTTCGGCTTAATTTTCGAGTCACCACATTAACCGCCAACTTATACCACATATGTTTTACACAGAGGATACCCTTTCAGCTGCAACCCAGTACTGGGAAACACCCATACACACTCATTCACACACATACACCTGACAAAAGTCAAATTCT
Source organism: Danio rerio (assembly GCF_052040795.2). Classification (NCBI taxonomy): domain Eukaryota; kingdom Metazoa; phylum Chordata; class Actinopteri; order Cypriniformes; family Danionidae; genus Danio; species Danio rerio. The sequence goes on along the minus strand of NC_141029.1, from coordinate 54,598,183 downwards.
CCAGCAGGATAGCGCTCCTTCTCATACTTCAGCCTCCACATTAAAGCTCCTGAAAGCAAAGAAGGTCAAGGTGCTCCAGGATTGGCCAGCCCAGTCACCAGATATGAACATTATTGAGCATGTCTGGGGTAAAATGGAGGAGGAGGCAATGAAGATGAATCCAAAGAATCCTGATGAACTCTGGGAGGCCTTCAGGAACGCTTTCTTTGCCATTCCAGATGACTTTATTAATCAGTGATTTGAGTCATGTCAGAGATGTATGGATGCAGTCCTCCAAGCTCATGATGGAGTCAGACACAATATTCATTCTGTCTCCACTGCAGCAGGACTTTATATTCTACACTGGACATTATTTCTGTTCAGTTACAAGACTTTTGTATAATCAGATCTTACTGTCCTATTTAAAGAATTAATAACCAATCATATTTTATTGTGGCCTAATAAGCATAATCTAGAGGTATTTGCCTTTCATATAAGCCACTTCTGATACCAAATGATCAACTAGAAGTCAAGTTATTATTTGCTGTTCTTAAAACTTGGATAAGTGAAAGACTTTTGTAAGCTAGTGTACACTACGGCCAACTTAGTTCATCAATTCACCTCTACTGCATGAGCTTGGACTGTGAGGGAAACCAGAACACCCGTAGGACACCCACGCCAACACGGGGAGAACATGCAAACTCCACACAGAAATGCTAACTGGCCCAGCCTGGACTTGAACCAGTGAACTTCTTGCTGTGAGGCAATAGTGCTTACCACTGAGGCACTGTGTCGCCCTGTTTTATATTTTCCCCCCAACATATTAATTTGGGTTTACCAATACTTCAATTAGTTAGATTAGTTCCAGTTTTGGCTTTTGGTACTGGCTAATCTAATGTAATTGGCAGGCACAAATATATTATTGTTCACCATCCTGTAGAAAACATGAATTTAAAAGAGAGATCTGTTATGCTGAGCACTGTATATAAAATCCTGTTCCTTATTAGAAATAAAAAACATAAACAAACTTTTATATTCACTGGTCAAGAGGATGAGAATCCTGTTTAAAACTTGATAAGCTGCTGTCCTGCGAGTGTCCTGCAAGTGTCCCCGATGTTTAATTTTACATATGTTTTTCACTTTACTAAATAATAGTTTGTACATTTGATATGCATGCCATGTGTTTGAACAAACAACATCAGGCAGTTTGGAAGTTTCTGCTTTGTGCTTAGGGGAGTGACCGTTGGTGCCGCTCATGAATATTTAATTATGTAGATCAAACCAATGCATGACAGTGTATATGGACTAGACATTTTTGATTACTGTGTGTGTGTGTGTGTGTGTGTGTGTGTGTTTGTGTGTGTGTGTGTTTGTGTGTGTTTACAGTTTGTAGTAGATTGTTATTTGTATTTAATGTGCTTTGTGCTTAGGGGAGTGACCGTTGGTGCCGCTCATGAATATTTAATTATGTAGATCAAACCAATGCATGACAGTGTATATGGACTAGACATTTTTGATTACTGTGTGTGTGTGTGTGTGTGTGTGTGTGTTTGTGTGTGTGTGTGTGTGTGTGTGTGTGTGTGTCTGTGTGTGTGTGTGTGTGTGTGTGTGTGTGTGTGTGTGTGTGTGTGTGTGTGTGTGTGTGTGTGTGTGTGTGTTTGTGTGTGTTTACAGTTTGTAGTAGATTGTTATTTGTATTTAATGTGCTTTGTGCTTAGGGGAGTGGCCTTTGGTGGCACTCATGAATATGTAATTAGGTATATCAATCCAATGAGTGGCAGTAAATATGGACTTTACATTGTTGTTCATGGTACTGTGTGTGTGTGTGTGTGTGTGTGTGTGTGTGTGTGTGTGTGTGTGTGCGCGCGCACAGTTTGTAGTAGATTGTTATTTTTATCTGAAATGCTTTGTGATTAGGGGAGTGGCCACTGGTGCCACTTATAGATGTTTATTTAAGTAGATCAAACCAATGCATGAGTGTATATGGACTTTACATTGATGTTTGTGGTGGGTATGTGTGCGTGTGTGTGCGTTTACAGTTTGTAGTAGATTGTTATTTTGATCTAAAGTGCATCTGAATATACATTAGCGGGAGTGGCCACTGGTGCCACCCATGAATATTTAATCACGTTGAACAAGCCAATGCATGACAGTGTATATGGACTTTACATTTTTGATTATGGTGTGTGTGTGTGTGTGTGTGTGTGTGTGTGTGTGCGTGTGTGTGTGTGTGTGTGTGTGTGTGTGTGTGTGTGTGTTTACAGTTTGTAGTAGATTGTTATTTTAATCTGAAGTGTATCTAAATATACATTAGGGGGCGTGGCCACTGGCACCACGCATGAATATTTAAATAGATTAAGTAGATCAAGCCAATGAATGACAGTGTAGGGACATTAAATTGTTGTTTTTGGTACCTGTGAGTTTGTGTGCTTACAATTTATTGTAGTTTGTTATTTTCAGAAACATTTAATTCTTCCTCTAAATATGTAAATATTATAATTAATTTTTGGTGGGATTATGGGGGGGGGTGTTTTGGATGAAAGTGAAGGCCGGGGAAGAAAGGGGATTTTGGTCCCTGCACTCTCAGAAATAAAGTTATACGTGAGCTGTCACTGGGGTGGTACCTTTTCAAACGGTACAAGTTTGTACGTAAAAGGATACCTCAAAGGTATATATTAGTACCTAAAAAGTACAAAAGTGTCCGTCTTAAATTTTTTTAGGTACTAATATATAATTTTAAGGTGCCAATATGGACCCTTTAAGTACAAATGTGCACCTTTTGAAGAGATACCACCCCAGTGACAGCTCGCGCACCTTTATTTCTGAGAGTGTGTAATAGTAACTCTGGGGGTATGGAGCTAGATTTGTTTCTTTATTATTCAATTGAAAATATTTCGTTTTAAAGAAAAATTAAGTATGTAGTAATTAAAAAATTAAAGATTTCAAATAAAAAAACACGTTTAATTTTAAAACTTATGTCAATGATAATAAAATATTTTGGATTGCAAAAAAATTTGCTCTCTTTACTGCTGTCTTTTATTGCACATCTAGAATCTTTGCTTGCAGGATGAAATGTTTTGCTTGTGAGTTGAAAAGTTTTGAACCCATGAATGCCGGGGTTAATTTTCTGTCTTTATTATTCAAACAGACACATGAAGTTTTTGACCAAAACTAGGTACAATGCAATAAAAAAAAAAAAGATTTCAAATAAGAAAAAAAACATTTATTTAAAAAAATCCACACTGCAAAAAATAAACTATTGCCATTTAATGCAGTTACCAGCAAACCGAAAGCAAAATGAATGAGCACACAATGAATTAATCTGGTGGTAACTGCAAAAAATGACTTATTGATTCATTCATTTTTCTTCGGCTTAGTCCCCTTATTCATCAGGGGTCACCACAGCGGAATGAACCGCCAACTTATCCAGCATATGTTAACACAGCGAATGCCTTTCCAGCTGCAACCCAGTACTGGGAAACACTCATACACTCTCACATTCACACAAATACACTACAGCCAACCTAGTTTCTTTAATTCCCCAATAGCGCATGTGTTTAGACTGTGGGGGAAACCGGAGCACACAGAGAAAACCCATGCCAACACGGGGAGAACATGCAAACTCCATACAGAAATGCCAACTGAGCCAGCCGGGGCTCAAACCAGCGACCTTCTTGCTGTGAGGCGATTATGCTGCCCACTGCATCACCGTGATGCCCATATTTCCAGTATCGATTATTTTAATTAGTAATATTATTTAATATCCAGATCTGAGCAAACTGTTTAACTATTAAAAGGCAGACCCCCCATACATCTTATTTTGATGTTCATCAGGGAGATCAAGCATTAAAGAGCCCCCCCAAACCACCCTGTACTTCGCACCCTGAACCTACCTATACCACCAAACCTGTCCCGAACACGACACATTGCATATATTGTATACATTTTTTGATTATTATTTTTATTATACATTATTATTATTACATCATAAAGTATATTGTATTTATTTTTGATGCATGTAGTATTTACGGCCACTTAAGGATTCATCCATTTTCCTTCAGCTTAGTCCCTTTATTCATCAGGGGTCACCACAGCGGAATGAACCGCCAACTTATCCAGCATGTTTTACACAGCGGATGCACTTCCAGCTGCAACCAAGCACTGGGAAACATCCACACACACTCATTCACATACACACTATGGCCAATTCAGTTTCAATTCACCTACAGCGCAAGTGTTTGGACTGAGGGGGGAACCGGACCACCCGGAAACCCACACCAACACGGGGAGAACATGCGCACAGAAATGACTCGAACCAGCGACCTTCTTCCTGTGAGGCTAACCACTGAGCCACTGAAATAAGTGTATGAATTTTAATATGAGCTTTCAAGTACAAATTACTTTAGCCATCTCAATGTAAAGTGGGACCATTGTTTTGTATTGTTGAAACAAGTTTAGAAGATAAAGTGTGACCCAAAACAACCTTACACAGTATAGTGTGTAACTTTCTTGAATTGTAGGGTTTGCTATCTACCTTTTCCGGCCCTTGGAAGCATATCCTGCACACCGGGGTTCCTTCTGCATAGCTGATGAAGGAGAACCGGTCATCTTTGCGGTCTCTGGAGAACTCCTCTGCCGCGGCGCCCGTCCACCCGGATCCGCCTGCGGCCGCGTCCGCTCCCGCAGAGTCCTCCGTGGACGCGCCGCTCCAGTCCCGGAGCCGGTGTGCGCGCAAGGTATTGTTGTTATCAGATGCATACGGGCTGTTTCTGCTCGCTTGTCCGCTCATGGGGCTTGTGGGAGCCTGTGGCCCGAGCAGAAACACCTTGAGGTCGCTGAAGAGGACGCAACAGCGGCTCTTCAGCATGCCGTGACCGCGTAACATCCAGCGGGAAAGAATCGGGATCAATTACCGGAGCTTCCGTTGAGTTAAACGCTTAACGGCGTATGCATTAAATCCATGGTGCTCCACAGCAATTGAAATTCCTTCTGATACAATGCGTTCAACCACCTTAAACTAATTGAGAAGTTAGCAACAATGGGGAATAATTAGCCTAAGTGCCATTATAAGTGAACAATCCCGAATGAAGTAACAGTAAACAGGTGTCACAAGCCATAAGATTCATTCCATCCTTCTGTGTTGTGGTTTCCAGGTGTTAAAGCATCCCTTTTTGGATCTCCTCAGGTAGATTTGCACATAAAAACCTCGTGCGCGCGCGCTCTTGCACTAGCTGCGGCAGGTGATGTTTGCTGCTTGATGCACGGAGGGTTTTCTGTTGCAGTTATTTTGCTTTGGTCGTCGAGTTGTGGGGTAATTCACCGGGGATGTGTAATCCGAGCAGTCCTCGTGCGGTTCTGCGTGAGACTCTGATGCTGCGGTTTCAGCACTCTGATTCCCGGGACAGCTACCAGGCGCGTACACGTCACACGCGCGGAGTGACGCGGGAGGGGGAGAGGGACACTTATTTATTTATTTTATTTTATTTTATAAGATTTTTCACTGTTAATTATTATTATTATTATTATTATTATTAAATGTATTATTATTGTTGTTGTTGTTGTTTTTGTTATTTTATTAGTTGTATTCTTTTTATAGTTATTACTATTGATTTATTATTATTATTATTAAAATCCCTCTCATATTTTTTATGCTAGGCTATTATAAGTCTTGTGTATCTGAATTAATGTTACCACATACACAGATTTATTATTAATATTATTATTTATTATTATTGTTGTTGTTGTTGTTTTTGTTATTACTTTATTAGTAGTATTGTTTTTATATTTATTATTATTATTATTATTATTAATATTATTATTAAAACTCCTCTTATATTTTTTATGCTAAACTATCGTAAGTCTTGTTTATCTGGATTTATATTAAAACAGACACAGATTTATAATTAATAATATTATTATTGTTGTTGTTATTGTTATTATTTTATTAGTAGTATTGTTTTATATTTATTATTATTATTATTATTATTATTAAAATTCCTCTCATATTTTTATGCTAAGCTATTGTAAGTCTCGTCTATATGGATTTATATTAAAACAGACACAGATTTTTAATTTATTAGTGTTATTGTTATTCTATTTATTATTGTTATTATAATTGTTATTATTATTAATATTATTCATTAATTTATTTTATTTTCGGCTTAATCCCTTTATTAATCTAGGGTCGCCACAGTGAAATAAACTGCCAACTTATCCAGCATATGTTTTACGCAGCAGATGCCCTTCCAGCTGCAACCCACCACTGGAAAACACCAATACATTCTTACTCATTACGGACAATTTAGCTTACCCACTTCCCCTATAGTGCATCTGTTTGGACTGTGTGGGAAACCGGAGCACCTGGAGGAAACCCACGCCAACACAGGGAGAACATGCAAACTCCATATATATGTCAACTGACCCTTCTTGCTGTGAGGCGACAGCACTCTTTTTATATATATACATACACATTTTTTGTAATTTTGTAGTTTCCTTTTTGCAATATTATACATTAATTTAAATGTAGGCTAAGACCTTCCTATTTCTAAAGATGTTTGGTGAATGGTGAAATAAATTTTTTTTTATATCTGTTTATAAATATTTTCTCTTCAAATGTACCAAAATACATTACCTATATTCACTGAAAAAATTATAAAAATATTCATTTTCATATTCAAAATGGGGTGTAGTAATTTATGCTGAGCACTGTATATACACATACACAAATTAAAGTATTTTAGCATAAGGATTTTCTCACTGGTGAGGATGAGAATCCTGTTTAAAACTCGATAAGCTCAGTTTTAATTTCATTAAATAATCATTGGGACATTTTATGCCCATGCCCTGACATTTTGAACATCAGAAAATGTTGAAGTTTCATTTTAAGAAATTTGTGCTTAGGGTGGCCACGGGCGACACTCATGAATATTTAATTTAGTAGATGACAGTATACATCGACTTTATTTCATTTTATTTCACAAATTTGGTCTGTTTATTATTATCATTGATGTTGTTTTTTTATATATATTGTTCATTTATATTTATTGCTAGTTTAATCTATAAAACGTAACAAAAATGTATAATGTGTCAAATTAATATGTACAGATGATCATCCCAAATTACTGCTGTTCAATAATGTTAAGCTCTCTGTTGAGCAGTTTCAGCTGTCAATCCTATTCATCATTTATCCCGTATCTTTAACTGTATACTCCTTTAAAATAGTAATTAATTTAATATTATTAAATATGTGATTATGTTATTAGTAAAATACATTTTCTCTGTGTAGCTGGAGAAAAATACCTCGATTTCGCATATTTGTTTTATTGTAATAAGCTCTTAGTCCCGCCCATCTGTCATATCCATCAACACTATTGGACAGTCTTAACGTCAATCAAAGAACGTCAGCCTCCAGCGCCGCCGCTGACGTCACGATTACGCGTCATATCCACCATGTCGCGGTTGTTGCTGTTGAGTTTTTCCTCTTACTTATTAAATCATTCATTAATTTCTGTTTTATTAACATCTACTCCATCCACAACCCTACACCTACCCCTCGCGGTAATGTAAAAATAGCAATTATGGTTGTATAATGCCGCAAAAGTACGCTATATTGAAATGCGCATGCCCAGTAGTCGCAGCTGTATGTTCAAAACCGCGTCATTTGAAGTACGCGGTAAAGTTTTTCTGTAACTTACTAAAATTAATCTAGATTTTGCTTTCTATTGAACGATTTTGAACATCAAACGACGCCTAAATGAAATATGTTTGAGTTGACTGTTAAACTTTGACAACATCGAAGATAAGAGAACATGGTCAAGATACTATAAACAAGCATATTGCAGGAGACTGGAAGGATTCAGCCGGATTTATTTGTTCTTTGTCATGCAACTGGTTTATATATGTGTTTAAAGTACTACATGTTCATCCTTTGTTAGTCGTTGTGTCAGTAAGCGCCTGTAAGTGGTCACTAAAGCAGGGATGTCTGTGAGTCTGACTCCAGAACAGCAGCGGAGGATTGAAGAGAACAGAAAGAGAGCATTAGCCAGAAGAGCTGAAAGACAGGCTCAGATCGCAGATCCTGGACCTGCTCAAAACAAACACACACAGTCCGGGACAACAGGAGGCCCAGCCAAAAACAACCAGCATTTTGCGTCTGATCGGGGACAGTCAGGGGCACCTACAAGACAGGTGGGCATCAGAAACTTTGAATTAATGTTTTATGGTTTTATTGATTGAATTTTGCATACATATTAACAATATCAGAAAGCCGTATACAATTAAAAAATGTCTGAACCTTATAATGTATTTATTTAATGATGTACATTTTGTGTATTTTGTTTACACTTACCTGCCCTGGCATCGATATTTATACTATTTTTGCTGTTAGGCTTATAAAAAATCTTTAATTTTTTTATTCTATATGGACTGTTGATGTGAGGTAGCATTTTCCACTGTCTCACATGAAGAAAGAAAAGCAAAATAACTAGCTTTGTCATCCGTTTATGAAATGCAGTAAATGTTGAAACATTTCCTAGTCTTCCCTAAACCACTTATAAACACTATTGTGTTATTAAATTTGTTACATTTTTGAGCAGTAAATTAAACAAAAAATCGTAAAATCATCATTAAATACCTCAAGCTTAATTTTACAAGTGGCTATTTTAGGTAAATGGCAATCGTTTTTATCATCCATTTATTTCTTGAAACATAGGAACTTAAATCATTATGTCACTGAAAACTACGCTCACCGGCCACTTTATTAGGTACACCCTGCTAGTACCGGGTTGGGCCCCTTTTTCCTTTCAGAACTGATGATGATTCGCGTTTTATGACATGGCGTTTTATCCTGTTGGAAGTAGCCATCAGAAGATGGAGACACTGTGGTCATAAAGGGATGGACATGGTCAGCAACAATAGTCAGGTAGGCTGTGGTGTTGACACGATGCTCAATTGGTACTAATGAGCCCAAAGTGTGCCAAGAAAATATCCCCCACACCATTACACCACCAGCCTGAACCGTTGACACAAGGCAGGATGGGTCCATGCTTTCATGTTGTTGACGCCAAATTCTGATCTGAATGTGGCAGCAGAAACGGAGACTCATCAGAGCAGGCAACGTTTCTCCAATCTTCTATTGTCCAGTTTTGGTGAGTCTGTGTGAATTGTACCCTCAGTTTCCTGTTCTTAGCTGACAGGAGCGGCACCCGGTGTGGTCTTCTGCTGCTGTAGCCCATCCGGCTCAAGGTTGGACGTGTTGTGTGTTCAGAGATGCTCTTCTGCAGACCTCGGTTGTAACGAGTGCTTATTTGAGTTACTGTTGCCTTTCTATCAGCTGGAACTAGTCTGACCATTCTCCTCTGGTATCTACAAGGCATTTGCGCTCACAGAACTGTCGCTCACTGGATATTTTCTCTTTTTCGGACCATTCTCTGTAAACCCTAGAAATGGTTGTGCGTGAAAATCTCAGTAGATCAGCAGTTTCTGAAATACTCAGACCAGCCCGTCTGGCACCAACAACCATGCCACATTCAGTCACTTAAGTCAACTTTCTTCCCCTTTCTGATGCTCTGTTTGAACTGCAGAAGATCGTCTTGATCATGTCTACATGCCTAAATGCATTGAGTTGCTGCCATGTGATTGGCTGATTAGAAATTAGCGTTAACGAGCCGTTGGACAGATGTATCTAATAAAGTGGCCGGTCAGTATGTATGTATTTATGCATTCATATATGCCTGTGTGTGTGTGTGTTTATATATATATATATATATATATATATATATATATATATATATATATATATATAGAGAGAGAGAGAGAGAGAGAGAGAGAGAGAGAGAGAGAGAGAGAGAGAGAGAGAGAGAGAGAGAGACCTGGGAAATATTTTTTTTTAGTATTTAATGGAGTGAGACACTTTTCACAGTATTTCTAATAATATTTTTTCTTCTGGAGAAAGTCATATTTGTTTTATTTCGGCTAGGATGAAACTTGTTTTAAAAATTTTTTTAACCATTTTAGGGTCAATATTATTAGCCCGCTTAAGCAATATTTGTTTTCGATAGTCTACAGAACAAACCACTGTTATACAATAACTTGCCTAAAGAACCTAATTAACCTAGTTAAGCCTTTAAAAGTCACTTTAATCTGAATACTAGTATCTTGAAGAATATCTAGTCAAATATTATTTACTGTCATCATGGCAAGGATAAAATAAATCAGTTATTAGAAATGAGTTATTAAAACTATTATGTTTATAAATGAAAATCTTCTCTCCATTAAACAGAAGTTGGGGGAAAAATTAAATGGAGGGATAATAAATCTGAGTGTATTTGTAAGATAACATGTATTATATTATTAATTGCAAATCTAATGATGTTTCCACACGTATGTTCATTTATGCTCATCTTTACAGACTCAGCTCATAGACATTAATGCAGCGTGTACAAAAACAGCACCTCCGACTTCCATTACTGCTGCCTCTACAGCTTCTAGTTTTTATGGACAGGCAGGAAAACCAAGCACTGGAGAAAAGAGACCACCTAAACCCCCTGAGCCCGCGGCAAATATCCCTGCAAAGAAACCAGCGGTGTACTTGAGGGGAAGATGTGTTTCACACTCAGAAAACCGCTTCCGAGTGGAGGTGGGCTACCATGCAGACCTCATCCTAGTGTTCAAAAGCATTCCCTCCAAAAACTACGGTGAGTACAGACCATGCGTCTAATATCATTGTTTACAGAATGTTTATTGACCTTATAATTAATGTACGAGCGGCCACAGCCAATGGAATCTTTTTGGCTTGAGAGTTCCGCTCTCATTCACTTTCATTGATTTTTAGACGTTAAATAATAATAATAATAATAATAATAATAATAATAATAATAATTCCTTTTATTTATATAGCGCTTTTCTGGACACTCAAAGCGCTTTACATATTGAGAGGGATTCTCCTCATCCACCAAATTTGGCCAGGATTCCGGGATTAAACCCCTCCTCTTTTTTGAAGTACTTCTTGGGATTTTTAATGACACAGAGTCAGGACCTCGATTTAATGTGTCATCAGAAAGACAGCGCTCACTGAGCAGTATAGAGTCCCCTTCACTATACTGGGGCATTCGGGCCCACACAGATTGCAGGTTGAGGGCCCCCTGCTGGTCACACTAACACCACTTCAGCTCATTTTGCTTCTTGATGTTCCAAACTGATATTTTCTTATTATATTCTTCTTCTTTTTATGTATAGTCATAAACACACTTGTTTGTAGAGCAAGAAGTTTGACCGTTTTCTGCTGTTTATTATTCCTAGTCCCGTAGGCAAGTTTTGGAACAAGCGCACTTCCACATCGCAGATTAAGGTCAATAGTGTGTATGTGCGTTTGTTAATCTTTAAGGATAATATCTGATGGCCTGTAATATTTATTATGCATTACAGATCCTGCTACGAAGATGTGGAACTTCAGCCTTGAGGACTACCAGATGCTCAGTACGTCACCATGAGCGCTATTTATGGAGCCAAACTAGGGCCATGTATATTTGCAAAATAAAAGAAAGTTTTGCAAACAAAAAAACAAAGTATTGAGCAAAAAATCCAAATAATTAATGCAAATATCCAAAAATCGCAAAGAGAGAATTTTTTTTGAGAAATAAAAATTATTTTGAAAACCAAAATAAAGAACTGCAAAGTGAAAATTAAGTTTTGAGAAATAAAAATGAAATCTGCAAACAAAAAAAAAACTAAAAATCAAGCAGTGCACATAAGCTATATACTATATATATATAAATATATATATATATATATATATATATATATATATATATATATATATATATATATATATATATATAAAACATTTTTGATAGCGTTGCCTTTACAAAACCAAATGTTATAAGGGAACTTGGGTGTTTACGGCAGTAAGACCACCTCGGTGATACTGTGTCTCCAGCTGATGATGTCGCTTAAATGGAGGCAGTTCCCTGGACTCCGCCCCCTTGTCAAATCAGGGCCACAAAGTGAAATGTGCAGAAACATGAAGTGCAAAGAGAAAATGGCATCGCAAACTCACGATTTACTAAAAAGCAAATCAAAATGAGCATTGCAATTGACTGGACGTGTTTTGTGAAGGTAATGCTATAAAAAAATGTTTTGCAAATATATAGTTTTTTTAATTGCAAATATTTAAGTTTTTCTGCATTGCTTGATTTTTATTTGCAATTCTTTTTTTGCAGATTTCATTTTTATTTCTCAACTTAATTTTCCCTTTGCAGTTCTTTATTTTTGTTAGCAATATTATTTTTATTTCTCCAAAAATAATTTTTGCTTTGCGATTTTTGGAGATATGCATTTGTTTTATTGTTTGCTCAATACTTTATTTTTTTCTTGCAAAACTTTATTTTGTTTTGCAAATATATATGGCCCTAGATTGACTCCATACTATTAGACATTTTCTATATACAGTGGGGGAAATAAATATTAAACGCATCACCTTTTTTCTCAGAAAACATATTTCTAAAGGTGCTGTTGACTTGAAATTTTCACCAGATGTTGATAACAACCAAAGAAATCCATATATGTAAAGATTAATTAGTTTACAAATGAAGTTATGCGTAATAAAATGAAATGATGCAGGGAAAAAGCATTGAACACATGAAGAAAGGAACGTGTAGAAAGGCAGTAAAAGCCCAGACAGCAGCTGAAAGCAACCCTCTGAATTTATATATGTATATATATTTACAGTACAAATCCTTACCTAAAGTTGCTTTTTTTCAACCAGCAAGAGCTTTTTTTGGCCGTAAATGACACAGGCTTCTTCCAAAAGATAATAAGATGATGTACAAGTGAAATTATTGTGGAAAAAGTGATCAGCTTTTATTTACATTTGAACAAAAAGTGGCATGTCCAAATGCTAACATTCTACACCATTACTAATAGCTCAAGCTGTAGCAAAAGCATCCTAACTACCCGTATTTATTGGGAATAGCTGTTTTAATCAACTCAACAGGTCAAAAACAGAAGCTTATTGCTGTTGGTTTGTGGACAGTCATGGATAAGATAAAGAAGCTCAGTCAGGACCTGTGGCTGCGCATTGTGACTGCTCACAAGTAAGGTGTGTATCCCAGGGTGTAACTGTGCTTGATTGTGTTTCAGTGGAGCAGGTGGCACATTTACCCTCCATCTCTCTCAAACCTCTGGAAGGGATGGAAGGGCTGAATATTTCTGCATCCACATGTCGGCCCAAAGACGCTGCAGCAATGGCGGCTTTGATGCGCCTCTGTCAGGGTTGGCAGAAACCGGGTGCTACAATTAAAGGAAAGTGCGTTTTAGTGTCTCGCTCTCGACTGGAGGTGGATATTGGATACCAGGCTGATGTTATTGGGATTTTTAAGCAAATGCCATCCAAAAGTTATGGTGAGTTCATTAACACAAACTTTTTTTGCACAAAAATTGGGCCTATACAATGTAAGGTCTGATTTGGCTTGGTTAAGGAGGATAAATATGATGTAATGTGTAGCTTGTAGCTTTTTAACTGAATTGTAGTAGAAGTGATTTGTGTGGTTATATATTATATTATATTATATTATTTTATATTATATTATATTATATTATATTATATTATATTGTTTTGTATTATATTATATTATATTATATTGTTTTGTATTGTATTGTATTATATTATATTATACTATATTATATTATATTATATTATATTATATTATATTATATTATATTATATTATATTGTTTTGTATTGTATTGTATTATATTATATTATACTATATTATTTTATATTATATTATATTGTATTATATTATATTATATTGTATCGTATCATATCGTATCATATTGTATTGTATTATATTATATTATATTATTTTATATTATTATATTATATTGTATCGTATCGTATTATATTAAAACCTATCATATATATTATATCATATCATATCATATTATATTATATTGTATTATATTATATTATATTATATTATATTATATTATATTATATTATATCGTATCGTATCGTATCGTATCGTAGTATATTATATTATATCATATCATATATATTATATCATATTATATCATATTATATTATAAAATATATTATATTATATCGTATTGTATTATATTATATTATATATATTATATCATATCATATTATATTATATCATTATATTATATTGTATTATATTATATTATATTTGTTATATTATATCGTATCGTATTGTATTATATTATATTATATTATATTATATCGTATCATATTATATTATATCATATTATATTATATTATATTGTATTATAATATAGAAAGAACCAAATCTCCTACCACAGCTATGCTGATGACACTCAGATCTACCTAGCCTTACAGCCTAATGACTACAGCCCCATTGACACCCTCTGCCAATGCATTGATGAAATGAGCAATTGGATGTGCCAAAACTTTCTTCAGTTAAACAAAGAGAAAACTGAAATTATTGTGTTTGGAAACAAAGATGAGGTTCTCAAGGTAAATGCGTACCTTGGCACTAAAGGTCAAACGACAAAAAATAAGGTCAAGAATCTTGGTGTGACTCTGGAGTCAGATCTGAGTTTCAACAGTCATGTCAAAGCAGTCAGTAAATCAGCATACTATCATCTCAAAAACATAGCAAGAATCAGATGCTTTGTTTCTAGTGAGGATTTAGAAAAACTTGTTGATGCTTTTATCAGCAGCAGGGTGGATTACTGTAATGGACTCCTCACTGGTCTTCCTAAAAAGACAGTCAGACAGTTGCAGCTCATCCAGAACGCTGCAGCCAGAATTCTGACCAGAACCAGAAAATCAGAGCACATCACACCTGTCCTCAGGTCTTTACACTGGCTGCCAGTTACATTCAGAATAGATTTTAAAGTATTATTACTGGTCTATAAATCACTAAATGGCCTAGGACCTAAATACATCACAGATATGCTCACTCAATACAAACCTAACAGATCACTCAGATCTTTAGGATCATATAAACTAGAAGTTCCAAGAGTTCAGTCAAAGCAGGGTGAATCGGCTTTTAGCCACTATGGCCCTCGCTGCTGTAATCAGCTTCCAGAAATGATCAGATGTGCTCCAACATTAGGCACATTCAAATCAAGACTGAAAACACATCTGCTTAGCTGTGCCTTTACTGAATGAGCACTGTGCTGCGTCCGACAGATTGCACTATCATGTTTTTCTCTTCTTCTTCATTCTTTCATATCACATTTTACCTGTTTTTATGTTTTGTTTTGTTTTTATGCATTTTTTTTATTTGTTTTTATTTTTATTTTACTTGTTTCTTTTATTCTTGTTTATGTAAAGCACTTTGAATTGCCATTGTGTATGAAATGTGCTATATAAATAAACTTGCCTTGCCTTGCCTTACCTATTATATTATATTATATTATATTATATTATATTATATTATATTATATTATATTATATTATATTATATTATATTATATTGTATTATATTATATTATATTATATTGTATTATATTGTATTGTATTGTATTGTATTGTATTGTATTATATTATATCATATCGTATTATATTATATTATATTATATTGTATCGTATCGTATCGTAGTATATTGTATTATATCATATCATATATATCATATCATATAATATCATATCATATTATATTATATTGTATTATATTATATTATTATATTATATTATATTATATTATATTATATTATATTATATTATATTATATTATAATATGTTATATTATATTATATCATATCATATTATATTATATTATATTATATTATATTATATTATATTATATTATATTATATTATATTATATTATATTATATTATATTATATTATATGTAATGAAATGGCTGCAAAGTTATCATTGCAGAAAAGTGAAACCATTAAAAAATATATTTGTCAAAAAAATAGACCTTAACTGAAATAAAAATAAATAAATCTAACTTATTATGTAACTTATTTCAGCATTTTGCCTAGATATTTTGCCTTAATCCTTAAGTTCTAAAATAACTCAAATTAAAACTGAGGGGGGGGGGAGTTACATGTTTAGACACTATAAATATATTTCTATGATGCTAAAGTTGAATGAATCTATTAATTGATTTAAACCATCAATTAGGGTTGCAGAGTTTGACATCTGCAATTTTTTAATTTTTTCAAATGACTTGTTAGTGACAAACTTGTTTGTTTGATTATTTTCCTTTCCTCATTTAAATATTTTTTGTTTATTTTCAACTTAAATTTTGAGAAAAGGTTTGAGAAAACTTGCTGTGTGTGTGTCATGCAGACATTTCAATTTTCGTTTGGTTATTATTAGACATGAAGACCAGAAAGTGGACCTTTCTCCTTGAGGACTATGGGAAACTCAGTAAGTTTTGGACTTTGAGTCCTGTATTTAGCTGTATATATATACAGTTGAAGTCAGAATTATTAGCCCCCCTGAATTATTAGACCGCTTGTTTATTTTTTCGCCAATTTCTGTTTGATGGAGAGAAGATTTCTTCAGCACATTTCTAAACATAATAGTTTTATTAACTCATCTCTCATAACTGATTTATTTTATCTTTGCCATGATGACAGTAAATAATATTAGACTAGATATTTTTAAGACACTTCTATACAGCTTAAAGTGACATTTATAGGCTTAATTAGGTTAACTAGGCAGGTTAGGGTAATTAGGCAAGTTATTATATAACGATGGTTTGTTTAGTAGATTATCAAAAAAAAAAAGCTTAGAGGGGCTAATAATATTGTCCCTAAAATGGTGTTTAAAAAATTAAAAACTGCTTTTATTCTAGCCAAAATTTAAAACAAATCAGACTTTCTCCAGAAGAAAAAATATTATCAGACATACTGTGAACATTTTCCTGCTTTGTTAAACATCATTTGAAAAATATTTTTAAAAGAAGAAAAACATTTGAAGGGGACTAATAATTCTGACTTCAACTATATATATATATATATATATATATATATTGGGGGAAATAAATATTGAACACATCACCATTTTACTCAGAAAACATATTTCTAAAGGTGCTGTTGATCTGAAATTTTCACCAGATGTTGGTAATAACAAAAAAAAAATCCAATTGGAGACAACAAATCTAATTGGTTTAAAAATAAAGTTATGTGTAATAAAATGAAACCACAGAGATAAAGTATTGAACACATGAAGAAAGGGAGGTGTGGTTCGGCAGTGAAAGCCCAGACAGCAGCTGAAACCTCTCAGTGGTTCTTCAGCAACCCTCTGCCCTTCTTTAGTGTAAATGAATGTCAGCTGTTTCAGTTCAACATCTACATTAGCAGGAAATGAAACCAGGGTGGACATTTCAGGAAGACAATGATCCAAAAGACAGCCTCTCAAAGAGAAAGACAACCAAGCTGTAGAAGAGCCTAGCCAATCCCCTGACTACAATCCAATAGAAAATACAAAATAAAGCTCAGATTTGATAGACGACACCCACAGAAGCATCAAGAATTTGACACTCTGTTGAAGTCTGTGAAAAACACACCTGAGCAATGCATGAGGCTTTATTCTGCATATGAGAGGCGTCTTTAAGCTGCGAGCAAAACAGCCTTTAATATAAACTGTTAAACACGTTTCAGTTGTTCAGCACTTTCTCCTTGTGTCATTCTGTTGTTATTACACGTAACTCAATTTCAGATTTGTTTTGTTTTATTTTTATATTTGTATTGTTTGGGTTTTACCAAAATCTTGTTTAATTCCACATCAACAGCTTCTTTAGAAATATTATTCCCAGGAAAAAAAGACATGATGGGCTCTTTTGATGGTCCATGCGCAGAGCGCAAAACGCAGGGCGCAAACGCTTTCAGGGCGTGTCAGAACGCATTTTTGCTAATTTACAGATGGGAAAATGCGCTTTGCGCCATGGCACATGGTCTAAAAGGGTTGAGTTTATTTTCTTAATGAGTTATAGGTGTGTTTTGAGAATAAACCAATTAGTCTCATCTCCCATTCCCTTTAAGACCCAGCTGCGTCGCGCCAAGAGCACATTCGCTATTTACAGGATGCAAAGTAAGTCTAAGTGGAAAAAATGAGCATTTCACAAGCAAACAGTTAACAGTTAACAGTTTTTTAACAGAAAACTGTTAAACAGAGCATCTACTGCGTGAGAATGAGAAATATTGGATCTCATTTCACTTTCGCTCTTGGATAGGGAAACCTTTACGCACAGACATCAATTAATCTATAAATAATTAATTGCGTTTGTTAAGCGCAAATATTCGTTTCAAAACTGTTTCTAAATTCAGTTCTAATTTCCAGCAAATGAATAAATGAACAATAATAACAAAATGTGCTCAAAAACCTGAGTTATATCCTTAAACACATGAAGTTCCCCATACGGTCTAAAACCTGCAGGTGGGCAAATCTAAGCTTGTTTTTAATAAAACAAATATAAATATGCAGATAATAAATAACACTGCTAATAATAATAACATTATACAAAAGCAAATTGTTATGAATGAACTGAAAAAGCCTCCCGAGATGAAGAAGACATAAAAGCAGTAATTTTTCATATTTATGTAGGCTAGAAAATAATATGTTTTGTAATATTTTAATCCTTTATACTTATATTCTATATCTATTCTTATTATATCCTATATATATCCTTAATATTTACATTTTTTCATATGTAAAGATATTTGTCTATTGCTCTCTTGTGTGTATTAAGCAGTGCGTAAGCGAGGCGCCGGAGTTTAGACCGGGTTTGTTTTGGTCTAATAAAAAAACCTATTATAGTTTCTCAAAAATAGCGACGCGCCAGCGGTCCGCCTCAGAACGCCTTCCTTTGTAGACCAGAACGCCTATGGGCGCACAAATGAGCGCTAATGCATTTGCTATTTAAACAGCGTAGCGCAACGCCTCAAAACCACTCTTGCACCGAGCTGAAACTAGCAAAAGACTACTGCGCCGCGTCTTGCACCACACTGCGCCGGGTGTATGATAGGGCCTGATGTGTTCAATACTTATTTCCCCCGCTGGATTTGCGTAGAATTCAATATTTCCATGCATGTGGTTGATGATGATGATGATGATGATGATGATGGTGTGTGTGTGTGCGTGCGTGCGTGTGTGTAGTGGCGGATCTGAATGAACTGCCTACAGTGGAGACTGAGCCTTTACCTCACGCCGTCCTCCAGTCCTTCTCCAGTCAGTTTGAAAAAACCCAATCCCAAGCTCCAGTCCCTCCTGAAGCAGATCTCTCACACATCGATCCACAACTCACACGCAGCCTCATGCCTTTCCAGAGAGACGGAGTCAAGTACGTTAACTTTAATTTATTGAACAAGTTTGACAAATCGAGATTGCAATCTTTTTTCAATTAATTGTGCAGCTCTACTGTACATACATTAGGATATAGGATATACTCCTTCCTCTCTTAAGCACCAGGCACTTTGTTAGAAACACCTCCATCTTTCTGTTTGTACAGATAGCTCTTTTATAAATGTTTAAACGTATTCACCACATCGAAAGTCTTAAAGTTATATTTTCTATTATTTTATTTTGCATAACCTCAATTTCTCCATAATTTAGATTCTATTGTTATTATTATTATTTTATTTTGTCATTGCTGTTACTATTTGAAGGTCACGAGTGGTTTTGTAAGCAGTTTGCATATAATACTGTGTATGTCACTGTATGTGACAAATACAACTTGAATTTGATTTGAAATGTGGCTTTGGATAAAAGCTTCTGTCAGGCACATGAGTGTAAATGTAATGTTTGCTGATGCCTCAGTTTTGCAGTGTCCAGAGAGGGTCGTTTGCTCCTGGCTGATGATATGGGCCTCGGGAAGACGGTTCAGGCCATCTGCATTGCTGCCTATTACAGGAGTGAGTGGCCTCTGCTGGTGGTCGCCCCGTCCTCAGTGCGCTTCACATGGGCTGAGGTACATGCTGTTTTTATTTATGCATCTCACACCATTCAGAAATATGCTCATCAGGGATGCATTGATTTGGTTAAACAGTAATGATGTGAACAAATGTTATACAGTAGGTTAACCCTTAAAGGGCCATGACACCCCCCACTTTCGGTTAAAGTCTACTTCAGAATTTTTTCAAAAGATGCATGATTAATGGGCGTGGAGCTCCGCGAGCATCGGGCAGGAGTGGGCGTGGCCAGCAGGGGAGAACGTGAGCAAACAACTGTTGTTGTCAGTCAGCTCACAAACTGAGACATACCGTGAGGAGAAGCATGAGTTTATATTTTACAAAGTTAAAATGCAAAGAAATGAACAGTGATTTAATGCCCTGCTACATTTGTTATTCGCAATTTCACATACACATAACCACAATTTATATCATTATAAAGATAAGTGTGTTCATGTAAACACTATAAATGAGGACTTCTCCCTCAATCCCTGTATCCAGCAGACTCAGTGCAGCAGGTCTCCTGACCTGTCTATTTTAACCATTAATCCTGCTGGTAATCTGGAGGATTTAGGCGAACACAGCAGCACAGTGATGTGTCTGAATGTGAACGAACTCCTGATAAAAGACAGCGTCCGCCATTCTCTAATTCTCGTGCTGCTCTCCCGACAAAAATGCTTGCAGCACACACACAGCTTTGCTGTATGATCGGCCCTGACAAGATCGCAGGGGAAAACATGCAACAAACCCCGTATATCATGGAAACAAACACATATGAGCCTACATGAACGGCTAAATACTGTGTGCCGTGGGTCCGTGTCTAAGAGCTCGGGCTTGACACTGGCAGGTCTGGCAGGTCTCATGAATAATTAAGCAGCCGGCTCTTCTCATAGGATTAGAAACTCTGCTATGAATAATAATGAGAAACAGACGCGTCATCATTGCACTTGCAGTACTGCGCTACGTCGCCGATTTTGATCCCGCCCCAAAAATCATTTTAAACCCGGAAGCTGAAATGAGCTGACAAAAGCTCAAAATTATCCAGTTTTCCCCACAATTAAAGCTGACAGGTGCTAACATTGTCTTAACTGATGCTCAAAACACACAAATCTGTTAATATAAAAAAAAGTTTTCCAGGGTGTCCTGAACCTTTAAAGGCAAGGCAAGTTTATTAATATAGACCATTTTGAGGGACGTAAACAAAAACAATGGTCGCAGTGAATTTCCTGTTTTACATTTGTAATTTCTATAACTTCCGAGAATCCAAAAAGAACCACATATTGATAAATAATGTTATGAAAGCTGTTTTAATATCAAGTTATGATTCAATTGCCTCTTGTTACTGTTTTGAAATGGTTTGATAACAAGCAGGAAATGTTCATGGGGCAGTGACATGACCATATTGAAATGGTCTATAGCACATTTTGTACACAATGGTAATTCAAATTGCTTTACGTTACCAATAAATAAAAGATTCTGTTGGTGAAAGATAAAAGTTTTGTTGTTCAGCTGTGAGGAATGGAAGTGTTAAGTGTTGGTTAGGACAAAAACTAATTGTAATATGGAAAATATTCCTTCTGTCACGTGCCGTTGCCTTAAGACATGGTGTAGGATCAATAGTCAGGAACGCTCCTCTTGATGTTGTCAATGGGCTCTATGCACGGCGGCGCGTGACGCATTTCCGGTAAAATTTAAGACCCCGAGCCTACTTCCGCCGATCGTACAGTACAGTGCTACAACAGGAGCGCTACTGATAAAAACGAGTAATGTTTTGGACAGTTGTCTTAATGTTTTATGCCATTATAGCCCACTTATATATGTTTATGTCAGCTACATAAATATGACATCTAAACGTTTAAAAGTGTCATTTCAAAGACGTGAGAACAGTACTTGTAGATACCACTGCTGTGTTCAGCAATGCACAGCGTCAAAAATTGAACTCTTACCTTAGTTTCCACACGTTTCCAAAAGACAAAGTCGTGCAGAAGAGGTGGGTTGGTGATATTTAACGTGAGAATTTTACAGAAACAGAAAAAAACAAGAGTGTAGCTGACAATTTCAGTCTAGAAAACTGATCGAGGCTTGAGTGCCAACCGGATGCAGACATTTAAAGAAAGGAGCTTTTATGGCAAATAATAGTTTATTTTCATTGCCTTTGAAGTAAAAAAAAAAAGAACATTAATATACATAAACATTTCTTAAGCTACTTTCTAAGTGCAATTTTTTTTATTCAGAATAAAGACCTTTATTTTATTCACTGTACATATAAAATATAATTCACTGTATGTAATTTGAAATAAAAATTGTCAAAAAAAAGTAACATTTTGAAAAAAATATTTTATTCAGATGAACAGAAAAAATGACATTGAATCAGTTGTTTTCTTGAATCAGGTGCTTCTTCTGTAACTCGTGCATAGAGAGGTATTTGGGCTTATACGTATTAAATAAATAAATAAATCGCCCCTCTGTTTCATGGAACTTAACACATAATTGATCCATTCCAAACAATTGGTCATGTGACAACACACATTACACATTTCAGAGTAATGGGCTGTCTGGAAAAGCAAAGCAACCAAATGTTTGCAAATCCCACTCTCAGCCACACAAGAGCAGGAGCTATTAACTAGCAGACGACGGCATGGATCTTCTGACGGATGTCCGCTCCAGGATGGAGTAACACATAAAATTTTCTAGCTCTGAATCTCATAATGTTACCTAGAAAACAGAAACAAGAATATTAATAGGTTTTTAAAGAGAGTCATTAAAGGCAGTTCACCCAAAACTGAAAATTCTATTTCCTCATCCTTCACTTGTTCCAAACCTGTTTGAGTTTCTTTCTGATGTTTAACACAAACAAAAATACTTTGAAGAAAGCTGGAAACTTGCAACCACTGATATTCATAGTAGTTATTTTTCATACTATTGAAGTCAATGGTTACAGGTTTTCAGCTTTCTTCAAAATATCTTCTTTTTAAAGGCATCTGCAGCAATATCATCAGATTAAACTACACAGTAAATCATTAATTTAAATGATTTAAAAGTAGCTCCTTTTAGTCACACTTTAAAATAAGGTTTTATTAATTAATGTATTTGCTCACTATTAAAATAACTATTTAATATTTAACATTGTTAAACTAATTTACTAATGAATAAAAATCCAAAGTCATGCTTGTTAACATTAGCTATTACATTGTGAGTTAACAAGCACAATGAATAAGCATTTGTTCATTAATGTAAAAAACTAATAAATATTGAAATAGACAAATTGTTGATGTGAAATTAACTAATGACACCTTATTGTTTTGGGTCACCCTCCCATTTAATTACAATGTTATCGACTAAATAGAAAGCATGCTATCTACAGGGTTACACTGCATCTGTCATCTCCACTGTTTCAGCAATAAATCTCAGCATTGACACAGTGCTATTTGTCTGTTGTGGATGGAACGGCGTTGTATTATTTTATTCCTAATATATCTTGCTCAATAATCATGCTTACAAGCTAAGACAGCATCTGTGTTTCTGTGATTATCCGAACTGAACAGTGGTGGTCACTTTAGAACAGTAAAAGTATGAATGGGACAGAACTTCACATGTATGCTGTCCTACTCTCAGCTGGTGAGGAGACTCCGATTTCTTCATAGATCTATCGGTAGTAATGAGCTCTCACTGAGATCTTATTCCTGCCCTGTTTTTACCTGACACTTTGAGACAGAATTACGTACACATATGATTATTTTTACTTACGTGATAAAGCTGCAGATGGACGGATCGTAAGAGTATTAACGCTAAAGTTAGCCTTCAGGCTAGCTGAACTTACCTTCATAATTGCACAGGTAGGAAGATGCATACAACTTGAAACCCTTCTCAAGCTTTGCTCTGCGGTGTTGTAGAGCACATCCGGACAATCATTTGCACATCGTTGACCATAATTTACTCGCAAACAGCGAGTAAATATTGACGACTCTGTCATAATACTGTTCACCTCCGCTTAAAGTCACCCAGACCGGAAGCTGGACCGCGGCCTTAGACAAAACGCGGAAGTAATGCGTGCATATAGCCCATCTGGCAACCAGCACTTGCCTGAAGTCATCAGAGAAGGGGCTGAGTGAAAATGTGTTTTGAACCAGGAGTGCAATACCTAGTTCAACCACTGGGTGTCAAACTTACATACTGCACCTTTAAGTTTTTTGGAGCACGTCTGGTCATATCTGTGAGCTGATTCCAGTAGTAGCTGAAGACATTAACAGTGTTGCCAGATGTAGCCGACTGTTTCCAGCACAAAATGGTGCATCTCGTAGGGAGATCACAGCTGTTGTTAGCGTTTGTATGTGGAAAACGGAGGCTATGGCACCTTTTTGGGAGATCATAACAGGTTTATAAGTGAAGACCGGGGTTGGTGGGCACGCCTTTACAAAATCACCCAATTTTACACTACATTTTCTATTTGCAAAAATAAATTCAAAACCGCCCAATTTGGTGGGAAACCGCCCAATCTGGCAACACTGGACCTTAAAGACCTAGAGCTAGGTCTTTTTTGTGGGCACCTGTCTTGCCTGCATTGTTTTTTTAGCAGTCTTTGGGGCCGTACTGTTCACATATTGCATCTAAAAATGCATGGAAAGCACGAGGCACGTCGCTTTCTTCACCGATGGATTATATGCACAGCTAGTGTTTTTCCCTCATGTACGAAGACTTGTTTTGAATTCATACTAAAACATTCAGTAAAAAATTCAGATGTATAAAACACTGCGTACATGGAATCCCATGCATATTCTCTTTGTACATCCAAAGTAATGTGAAACTGAGCGCAGGTGCATGAGCACAATACCCCTCCTCCCCCATATAAATAGGGTAATGACTCCACTTCGGCTAAACCAAATGAAAAAGCAGCAATGGCAAAAGCAGGCAAGAAGAGAAACTGGTGTGGAACAATGGAATTTAAGAGCTTGTCCAGTCTGAGACCCACTTCTTATCGCATCTCAATCAGGCAGTGAAGATCACTGATTTTCAAAGAAATCAGATCTTATACGGGGCGATTTAGTAATAGCATGACCGTTCACTGGAAGCGCTTGGCCTGGCTGACTGGAAAAAAAAAAGTTTCAAAAGCCCCTTTCACACAGTGATACCGGTAAATATCCGGAAAATTTCCGGAACGACTTTACCGGTATATTCAAAAGAGCGCTGTTCACACAGGCGAGGACGTTACGGAAATTTTCCGGAAAAGAGCATTCACACATCCATTCCAAAATACCGGTAAATTCTATCATCATTCACCACAAATGAGCTTTAAACGGCTAAACTTGTATTTGTAAACATTTGACTAAATTACAAACTCTGTGGATGATCAATATTGTGAACAACTTTCGCAGGATCACTTTCGCATGTCGAGATGTTCATAATATGTGCGTGTGCAGGCGCTCACAGGCTGTTTTACAGGCACACGCAAAGCTTGAAGGTAAACAAACAGCGGCTTATCATAAGCATCTCATTGATGATTATTTACACAGTTGGCATTAAGAAGAACATATAAACGTGATCTGACTAACTTCTAGCAGCTAAATGTGTCTGGAAAAATATTCAAAGGCTTTTATTCTCACAAACCGTGCGGACGTAAATGCGTCTGACTGTTGTGATTGGCTAAAGCAGACGTCTCTCGTCAGCACGTTCTAGACGTGCACGCGCTTATTCCGGCAATCTTCCTTCTGCATTCACACAGCGCAGCATTCCGGCAAATTGCCGGTAATGTCACAACTTCTCTTTCCGGAAAATAGCCAGAATGAATTTACCGGTATTGTCAAAAAGGACCTGTTCACACATACAACCTTGGAAAGGTCTGTATGTGTGAAAGGGGCTAATGTGTTTTGTGCTCCTGTGGTGTCTGTCATTGCTAAGCAATCATTATCTCAGTGGATGACAAACTGACAAGCACTGCAGCATCTACCATGCCAGAAATTCTGAAATAGTTGGGGGTTCATTCCGCTGTGGCGACCTCTGATAAATAAGGGACTAAGCTGTAGGAAAATGAATGAATATTCTATACAGAGTATAAAGCTGATCGGTTAATTGTAATCTAAAGACGAATGAATTGTGTGTTTTCATTCATTCATTTTCTTTTCGGCTTAGTCTCTTCATTATTCTGGGGTCGCCACAGAGGAATGAACCGCCAACTTATCCAGCATATGTTTTACACAGGGGATGCCCTTTCAGCTGCAACCCATCACTGGGAAACATCCATACACACTCATACACTACGGACAATTTAGCTTACCCAATTCACTATAGCGCATGTCTTTGGACTTGTGGGGGAAACTGGAGCACCCGGAGGAAACCCACGTGAACACGGGGAGAACATGCAAAATCGTGTTGTTTTTTTTCTCAGGCTTTCCGCCGATGGCTGCCTTCAGTGAAGCCAGACAGCATTAATGTGGTGGTTAAAGGAAAAGACAGCCTGCGCTCCGGCCTCATCAACATCATCAGCTATGACCTGCTCAACAAGATGGACAAACAGCCGCCGTCCAGCCCATTCAACGTCATCATCATGGTGAGAACCAGACATTTACATCCATTCTTATTTCATATACGAGCTACTTTTCAATCGAGGAAGACAATTCTAAACATAATAGTCTTAATTACTAATAATAATAATTCCTTACATTTATATAGCGCTTTTCTGGGCACTCAAAGCGCTTTACACAATAGGGGGGAAAATTCTCATCCACCACCAGTGTGCAGCATCCACCTGGATGACGCGACGGCAGCCATATTGCGCTAGACCGCACACCACACACCAGCTGATTGGTGGAGAGGAGACAGAGGCTGTTCCTCAATACCAAGTACGCAAAGTTCGGACTTGCGTCCTTGGAAGTTCAGACTTGCCAAGTTCAGACTTGGAAGAACGAACTCCCGAGGACGCGAGGACACAAGTCGGGTACTTCTTCAAATGGAACAGCAGTGTACTTTATAACGTCACTTACCTCACCATGGATTCATCAGTTTCACTGTACATTAACAATAAAATGATTTAATAAATATTATATTAATATTATAAATCTACATTTTTGATTTAAAAAAATGTACACAAATATTCATAAACATGTTAATTAAAATGAGTTATTATACACTGACACGTCTTTGATTATCAGAGTTATTAAACTACAATGGTAATTTTACCCACAATAGGAAATAAAGACATACACGATAACAAATAAAGATTACGTCAAGCAATTTGGTAAACAAAGACAAACAGCGTACAACACGGTAACATAATTAAAGACAATTATAAAAGGTAACAAAATAACACTGCCAAAATAACACACCTGAGAATAAATAATAGATTTATAAGACCAAAAACTGTCCGTTAGATATTCACAAGATGTATTAAATATCATGTTTTAACTACAGTGAAGAGATGAGATCCAGCGGTACGTCCGGGATGGCCTGGCCGAAGTAAAGCTGCTCTGGCGGGGGAGCTGCATAAGCCGAGCCACATCGTTAAAGAAGCGCTATCTTTGTGAATACAACTACAACAACTACATTCTCGCCTGAAAAACTCTTAAAACTTTATTTTGTGACACAGTAAAGGAGTATTTTTAAAACCGTGCGGGTTTCCTCCTCCGCCATTAGCTTTCGCTGGTTACACTGCAATGCATTCTGGGATACCTGAGCTCCGAAAGTTCGCACAAGTCACCTCTCGATGCATCCTTGGCTAAAGGCCAGAGCAAGTACACATCCTGGAATTTCATGTGTACTTGGAAAGATGTGAACTTTAGAATTGGAACAGTACTTTGGCGACGGTTGATGACGTTTCACGAGGACACAAGAACACAAGCACAGACAAGAACGCATGTTGAGAAACGGCCAGCGTGATGAAGCCAATTATGATATAGGGATGGTTAGGAGGTCAGGATGGACCGACCAGTGGGCAAATTTAGCCATGGGATTTTTTTTTAAACGACCACAGAGAGTCAGGACCTCTGTTCTCATCTGAAAGACGGCGCTCACTGAGCAGTATAGCGTCCCCGTCACTATACTGGGGTATTAGGACCCACACAGACGGCAGGTTGGGCGCCCCCTGCTGGCCTCACTAACACCACCTCTGGTAGCAACCTAGCTTTCCCAAGTGATTTTTCATCCAGGTACTGACCGGCCGCAGCCCTGCTTAGCTTCAGTGGGCGACCATGTGAAAGTTGTAGAGAGCTAGCTGCCGAACATCTCTAATAACTGATTTCTTTTATCTTTGCCATGATGACAGCACATAATATTAGATTAGATATTTTTTAAGATAGTAGTGTTCAGCTTAAAGTGACATTTAGGGTGCTTTCACACCTGTGAATCGATTCAGTTGTTCCGAAACAGAGATTATAATTGTTACATTGTTGCTCTTTGCTCTTGGAGCGGTTCGCTTTCACACTGCAAAGTTTCTAATCGGACCAAAAGAGCTAAAACAAGTCACGTGCGAGTAAACTCTCCTCACATTGGTCAGAGTGTCAGGGTTTATTTTGCAGCGTCCCGCTCAGCTGTCAGGAGAGGTGGTGGTTTGGTGGTGATTGACAGGGTGCGCGCGTGACGTGTCTGAGGAGAGACGCGGTGGGGAGGGGTGAGAAGGGTGCGTGACGATGCCTATTTGAGGACTGGGAGAGAGACGCGAGATTACCGGGAGATCATCACTCGTTTACGGGCATCCGGAGACTCGCGAAACTTCCCGCCCTACTTATAATTCTCTCTTCATGTAGCCGTAAGCCTATTACATATTCATAAAATACTGTGATATAACCGCGCTCGGATCGGATCGCTTTCTCACTGCAATCGAACCGCTCCAGGGTTCGTTTCAATCGAGCCGAGACCACCTCATTCAAGCGATCTCGGAGCGATTACTTTGGCGCGGAACAGAGTGCGATTGCCCTGTTCACATATGCCAATCGAACCGCGCTAACTGGGCAAACGAGACACGTTCCGAAACAAAAGTGTAGGTGTGAAAGCACCCTTAAAGGCTTAACTAGGTTAATTAGGCAGGTTAGGGTAATTATGCAAGTCTTTGTAGAACAGTGGTTTGTTCTGTAGACTATCAAAACAAATTATTGCTTAAGGGGGCTAAAATAATGATCTTAAAAAGGTTTAAAAGAATTAAAAACTGCTTTTATTCTGGCCGAAATAAAACAAATAAGACTTTCTCCTGAAGAAAAAATATAATAGTGTGAAAAATACTGGGAAAAAATCCTGACATTATTTGGGAAACATTTGAAAAAGAACAACAAATTCACAGGAGGGCGAATAATTGTGTCTAGAGTAGTTCTGTATAGAAACCAAATAGCAATGCCTTTGCCATATCATCCCATAAACCCTGCGTCCTTCAAATATCAAGACCTTTAAAGCTGTTTGAGCTCTTCTGATTTCATCTGTTTGTTTGTTTTTTTCCCTGCAGGATGAGTCTCACTTCCTGAAGAACATGAAAACGGCTCGCTGTCGGGCGGCTCTTCCTCTGCTCAAGGTCTGCTGTTATTTTAGGCATCTTTCATAGTGCTGATCTTTAAAACACGGTGCTTTGGTTAGAGTTCACAGACTTTGGCTGCTTCTCAAAGCCTGCTGTGCTGCCTACATAATAAGCCTTGCTGGGCATCAGGAATGAGTAGGCTTGGAACATGCCAGGTTTTTCCAGAAATTTTGCCTGGAAATGAATAAAAGCCTTAAGGTTTCGGTCCTAAGCAAAGAAATGAAGACGGCCATAGTGTTGTAATTGAACCTTTTTTTATTTGACATATTTGAAAGCTCATTACAGCCATTATATGAATAGATTTTTATAGTATTGTAATTTTACAGCTGTAATGTTAAATTAAGTTCTTATTTAAATGCATCATTTAACAGGAGAATATTACAGTGAATATGTCTTAATTGTTACAAATATTTTTGGACATGGTAACTTACATTTTTTGCCCAAATTGTAGCTCTACAAACAAGCACAGAAGTTCTGGATTTTAGTTAATGAATTCATTTTAAATCACAATTATTATTATTTTTTTAATTTGCCATTTACAAAAGCTTCACAGAGCTGGATTATATTACTTTGCATTAACCATTCTCAGAGAATCTCAGAAACCAGAGAATTAGAAAGTGTTATTCATTTTTAAATACAGTTTATATATATATATATATATATATATATATATATATATATATATATATATATATATATATATATATATATATATATACCTCCTAGGGCTGGGCGATAATTCGATATCAGTAATTATACTGATATAAAAATTTTCGATAAAACGATTATGACAGTGTGATAATTGCTCAATAATATTTACGCACTATGCGTAACATTGCGCAAGCATTTTGCAGCCTGCCCTTCCGGATGCCGCACGCCTTACAAGTTTACAGCCATACAGTGTTAGGGTGCTTTCACACCTACACTTTAGTTTCGGAACGTGTCTTGTTTGCCCAGTTAGCAGGGTTCGTTTGGCATATGTGAACAGGGCAATCGCGCTCTGTTCCGCGCCAAAGTAATCGCTCCGAGATCGCTTGAATGAGGTGGTCTCGGCTCGATTGAAACAAACCCTGGAGCGGTTCGATTGCAGTGAGAAAGCGATCCGATCCAATCGCGGTTATGTCACAGTGTTTTATGGATATGTAATAGGCTTACGGCTATATGAAGAGAGAATTATGAGTAGGGCGGGAAGTTTCCTGAGTCTCCGGATGCCCGCAAACGAGTGATGATCTCCCGGTAATCTCGCGTCTCCCTCCCGGTCCTCAAATAGGCATCGTCGCGCACCCTTCTCACCCCTCCCCACCGCATCTCTCCTCAGACATGTCGCGCGCGCGCACCCTGTCAATCACCACCAAACCACCACCTCTCCTGACAGCTGAGCGGGACGCTGCAAAATAAACCCTGATACTCTGACCATTGTGAGGAGAGTTTACTCACACGTGACTTGTTTAAGCTCTTTTGGTCCGATTAGAAACTTTGCAGTGTGAAAGCGAACCGCTCCAAGAGCAAAGAGCATCAATGTAACATTTGTAATCTCTGTTTCGGAACAACTGAATCGATTCACAGGTGTGAAAGCACCCTTAGTTGTACTTAAAGGAGTAAGAAAAAAGGGTAAAAAAAGGTCAGAGTCGCAGACATTGTTGACAAGAAACGTCACTAGACCTCAATCTTGAGCTATTTAGTTTTTTGCTATCTGACACAAAACAGCAACGTGCACTGCAAACTGCGCAAGACGACTCGTGTCATCAAAAGCAGGCAACACCACCAGCCTGTTTCATCATTTAAACCAACACCAGCCTTATGAAGATGCTAAGAAATTACAGACCTAAACAAGTGCTGGAAAACCAGGGCAACTACCCAGCAGAGTCCCATGTCATCATTTTCGAAAGCCGTCCTTTACGAGAAAAAACCCCCGAAAAGACAGACGAAAGATATGACAGACAACACAATCTCAATCACATCTCAATGAACACTTGAAGCTTGCTCTACATGGTGCATTAAGGATATTTACACTACAACATTTACACTAATAAAAATAATATCATAATGTAGCAAAAAAGGATCAAACAATAAATTGTTAAACTCGAGTAAGGGGACGATAGTGAAGCCAAACAAAAGAAAGAAATATAACAAAACAATTCTAATTTATGAATAACCTCTCTTACCTCGCTAAAAACTGACGAAAAGAAAAAAAAAAGTCCTTCAGCGCAGCGCCGCATTTCTTCCCTATACTGAATAAAATAAATATAAAGATGACGTTCACCTCTGATGTCTTTAACAATACGTTTTCTACGTGTTTGCAAAATGTAAGTTGTACGACATCTTCCCTATCCATCTTACTCTGAGAAAAGAGTGAACTTAAGGAGATAAATCTCAATATTGTCTGGAAAGAGCAGAGCCAAAAAATAACATACAAATCAATCTAAATAAACATGAACGAAACTCACAAAATTTCTCAAAGTGGGCAAAATAATTTTACCCAAATGAAAGTTAAGCAAAAACACAGAAAATCATACTCATGTCAGCAAAATACACCAAAAACGAGATCAAAGGAAAAGGCGCGTTCTCCACTTTTCATATCCCCGCAAGGTCGCGCCATCTCCGCCTCGCCTCCGAAACGTGTTGCGGACAGGGGACCTGTGTGCAAAGGAGAAAAAACTTACTCTCTGAGAGAAAAATAAGGCTGGTCCTCGAGCACTCAAACCACCTTTCTGCACGTGTCTGCTGTTTATAACGAAATAAAATTAAATAACTCCGCAAACTAAGATGAACCAACTCCACCTTCACAGCTCAGTCGGCGGCTACTCATTAACCCTTGGTGAGTTCATTACACTGGTAATCAGAGCGCCACACACCGCGGTGGTCATAAATCACAAACGATCAGTGTTTTTTTTAATCACTGGAGACTTATTTGAGGTCTCAGATGCTTTAACGTTATTAGTGGCAGAACAATCATTTACAGTTCATGAAATACACCACGGTTGTCTGTGAAAAGGGTAATAATTATATAAGCATGATCTGACAAAGTGCTTACTCATGCAGCACTCACGTGTGCATAATTAAACATTTTGTGCTCTCCGTGATGTACTTTTGCGCATGTGGGTCAGTTTAGGACCATGCAAAAAAAATCAGATTTGAGCACCAAGCCTTGCATTGTGAACGTAGCCATAGGCGTCGTGATTCAATCGTTTCTTCTCGTGAAATGTGGCATAGTTCACGACAACCGATCCCATGCCTGCGACGCCTTACGACACCGTCGCAGAAAGTCTAGCATGTTTAATTTTTTCTCGTTTTTTACAACGAGTTCCACCACGTGGGTGACACGGCCCAATAGGAGCACATCATTTATCAGTTATTTTAGTGGGTGCTGCTGTTAATGAGGTGGTCAGGTGATCAGAAAACAGGCTGCATATTTACAGATGAGTTGGTCACGGGTGGATATACCCAGTCATTGGCTATGCAAGCTTTAACAACTTTCTCTAAAATATTAAAGTGTTTTAAGCAATTTTATCTGACAGACTGGCACAAATATGCCGACATCTCCATTCTGAGTTCTCTCTTCCAGGGGCACCAGCAGGATTTTAATCAAAGTTATGCACATATCCAGCACCACCCGCCCCATCATCATCCCTTATTCTCAATTTAATCATTAAAAACACTGATGCTTGCTGTCAAAGGCTACATTCATTCATTGTCGCGAGGGAGACCGAGAAAATAAAAGCACATCATTGTATTTCTCCCCCTCAATTTGTTAGTTATAATGTAAAATAAAGTAATTATTATTAATATTATTTGTATATTATTTAATACTCGAATGTACTGTACTTTAATATCTTAATGCAGTAATGCACGTTTTTATTTAGTTAGAATAATTACAATAATAAAGACTTTTATATGATATAAATACTCTTAAACTTCCTTTCCGTTCTTGGCATCTTCTTATGTAAAATAAAATAATTATTATTCATATTATTAAGTACTCGAATGTCCTGTGCTGTAATTACTTGAATCTAAATACTCTTAAATAAACTTCTTTTCCCTTTATTGCACTTTCTTAGTTGATCCCACACATTGCCTGTGTAGGAATGGGTTTTAACCGCAGCGGTTCGAACTGTAGTTTGACTAAAAGGTTATCAGTATTGATGGTAAAAAACTGTACATCTCTAGTCAAACCATTCTTCTGCAATCTTAAAACAGAAATAAGGGCAGCATTAATAGCTTAAAATGTGGAAGAGCGTTGATATTATGTGATTGTATTCTATTGCAATATGGAGTAATTAAAAGTTGATGTTAAATCAAAAGTAATTCACAAATACTTGAAAATGAGATGATTTAATGGCAATAATTCTCTGTGGTTACAACTGCATTAATTACAAACAACTGTATAAAATGATAAAACATGAAATGATAAAACATATGATATAAATTGTACCCAGCTTAAATTAAAAATAAAGTTACCAGAGGTAGAAGGAGAGACACAGGGGTAGGGAGAGAGAGACAAAGAGAGCAAGTAGGCCTCAAAGATAGACTCCAGAGGAGGAGAAGAGCAGACCAGGAAAAGAAGAGGCTGATCAGCTTTTACCACCTGTTTTGTATCTTTCTTGACCATGTGACCCAAATGCTGAGACTTTCAAACTGACCAATCAACATGTGACCACTTTGTAAAACCCCCAAAGTCCACACACCAGGCCCTGATCTTATCAGTATCTGCCTTTGTAGTCAGTATGGACCTTCTCGAGTCAAAAAGACATGTTTTGTCATATAAACAAATGCATATGATCATTTAGCCCAGGGATGGGCTAACTTGATCCTCGAGGGCCGGTGTCCCTGCAGAGTTTTGTTCCAACACTAGTCAAACACACCTGCACATGCTAATCTGTGGCTGTTTCTCAATATGCGTTCTTCAGCGGTCTTGCGTCCTCGTGTTCTCGTGCAACGGCATCATCAGCTGCCCAAGTTCAGTTCCAATACTCAAGACCGCAAGTGCGGAGGACGCGTGAAACTTCCCGAATGTGTGATATCGAGGACGCACTGATGCAGACTTGAGCAGCGAACTCGCTCTGGAAGTCCCAGAAGTCATTGCGACTGGAGGTGGGAAGCGCAACATTTTATTTAGATTTATTAATAAAGTTCAGAGATATGACTTATTTACCTCAGGAGTTTCCCTAAATGAACCGGTGAAAGTAATCATTAACTTGGACATCTTAATAAAGGAATAAACACATTAAGGGTTGTTTGTTTGCTGAAATTCGTATTAAAATCTGTTTTATTTATATTGTGCAGAGTATATTTATAATGTTTTTATGCAAAGTATATATTTTGAAGAGGGGAGAAACAATAAATTGTTGTATGAGTGCTGTAATGTTTAAATAATTTACTATTTAAAACGCGTGAAGGTCACATGACCATCAGGAAGAACGCAGCATCCCATTTCTCAAAGGATGCGTTCTCTGCCCTCACGGTCTCCTGAGTTCGTTCTTCCGAGGACACCTGGCAAGACCGGTCTCCACAAGAACGCAAGTCCGTTCTCTGTGTTCTTGGAATTGAGAAACAGCCAGTGTCTTTAAGATCACAAGAAATCTATAAGCAGGTGTGTTTGATTAGGGTTGGAGCTAAACTGTGCAGGACACCGGCCCTCCAGGACCGAGTTTGCCCATTCCTGATTTAGCCTCTTACACCTGTTATGGTTTTCGCATTTCAGTTTTACTGTATATTGTGAAGACTGGATTTGTTCTTTGATTTTGGTTGACATCATTAGCTTGTGTTGAGCTGATAATTACGCTCTGGTGTGTTTCTAATATAACAGACAGCTAAGAGAGTGATCCTGCTGTCAGGAACGCCAGCCATGTCCAGACCCGCTGAACTCTACACTCAGATTCAGGCTGTCCGGCCCGCACTGTTTCCACGCTTTCATGACTTCGGCACACGATACTGCGA
The DNA here is from genome assembly GCF_052040795.2 of Danio rerio. Lineage (NCBI taxonomy): Eukaryota > Metazoa > Chordata > Actinopteri > Cypriniformes > Danionidae > Danio > Danio rerio. The sequence continues at coordinate 54,562,879 of NC_141029.1, read as the reverse complement.
TGCCAAACAGGTACGTTCATCTATTCTGTTTAATGAAATATTTAAATCTTTATTTAATTTGATGATGATGTTTGCTACCGTTTTCAACATGTAAAAGATTTAACATGCTGCTTGCATGTCTTACAAGAAGGGAAACATGTTACAACATTTTGCTTACATTTTATGTTGCTATTTTAATATTATTGACAAAAATTAGCATGATGTTAGCATGTTTTAGCGTAAATGATCTTTGCATGTTTAACCATTTGTTAGCATAAATTAGCATGTTTCCAGCATGAATTATCCTAGTCTATTTAAGCAATTGTTAGCATAAAATAGCATGTTTTAGCATGAATTATCCTAGCATGTTTAAGCAATTGTTAGCGTAAATTAACATGTTTCTAGCATGAATTGTCCTAGCATATTTAAGCAATTGTTAGCATTAATTAGCATGTTTCTAGCAGGAATTATCCTAGCATATTTAAGCAATTGTTAGCGTAAATTAGCATGTTTCTAGGATGAATTATCCTAGCATTTTTAAGCACTTGTTAGCATAAATTAGCATGTTTTAGCATAAATTATCTTTGCATGTTAACCAATTGTTAGCATAAATTAGCATGTTTCCAGCATGAATTATCCTAGCCTATTTAAGCAATTGTTAGCATAAATTAGCATGTTTTAGCATGAATTATCCTAGCATGTTTAAGCAATTGTTAGCGTACATTAGCATGTTTCTAGCATGAATTATCCTAGTATATTTAAGCAATTGTTAGCATAAATTAGCATGTTTTAGCATAAATTATCCTAGCATGTCTAAGCAATTGTTAGCGTAGATTAGCATGTTTCTAGCATAAATTATTCTAGCATATTTAAGCAATTGTTAGCAATAATTAGAATATTTCTAGTATGAATTATCCTAGCATGTTTAAGCAGTTGTTAGCATTAATTAGCATGTTTCTTACATGAATTATCCTAGCATATTTAAGCAATTGTTAGCATGAATTAGCATGTTGCTAGCATAAATTATCCTAGCATATTTTAGCAATGGTTGGCATAAATTTGCATGTTTTTGCATGAATTATCCTTGCATATTTAATCAATTGTTAGCATAAATAAGCATGTTTCTAGAATGAATTATTTTAGCATATTTAAGCAATTGTTAGCATAAATTAGCATGTTTTTAGCATGGTATATTTTTGCATATTTGAGCAATTGTTTGCATAAATAAGCATGGTTTTAGCATGAATTATCCTAGCTTATTTAATCAATTGTTAGCAAAAATGTGCATGCTTCTATCATGAATTATCCTAGCATATTTAAGCAATTGTTAGCATAAATTATCATGTTTCTAGCATGAATTAATCTAGCATAATTAAGCAATTGTTAGCATGAATAAGCATGTTTTTAGCATGAATTATTCTTGCATGTTTAAGCAATTGTTAGCGTAGATTAGCATGTTTCTAACATGAATTATCATTGCATATTTAAGTAATTGTTAGCATAATTAAGCATGTTGTTTGCATGTTTTTAGCATGTTTAACAATTTGACTGAAGGAATAACATGTTGTCAGCAATATTTCTGCATGTTTACCATTATTTTAGCATAGGTTTTAGTAATTGTTGGCATAAAAATGCATGTTGTTTACATGTTTCTGCTAGTACTGATTAGCATGTTGTTAGCATGTTTTAATGTGAATAACTTATTTTTGTTTTTGCTAGCATTAATTAGCATGTTGTTTGCATGGTTTTTAGAGTGTTTAACAATTTGATTGCTCAAACTAACATGTTGGTAATGCTTCAGCATTTTTCATATTATACTAGCATGAGTTAGCATGTTTGCTAACATGTTTCTAAATTCAATTTTTACGAGTTATGAATTTAAAGGGGCTGCGCGATGGCGCAGTGAGGAGCATGCTCGCCTCAATACAAAAAGGTCGCTGGGTCGAGCCTCGGCTGGGTCAGTTGGCTTTTTTTGTGTGGAGTTTGCATGTTTCCTCCGGGTGCTCCAGTATCCCCCATAAGTTCAAAGACGTGGTACTGGTCAATTGGGTAGGCTAAAATTGTCCGTAGTGTATGTGTGTGAATGAGTGTGTATGGATGTTTCTTACTGATGGGTTGCAGTTGGAAGGGCATCCACTGTGTAAAACATATGCTGGATAAGTTGGCGGTTCATTCCGCAGTGGGGACCTCAGGTTAATAAAGGGACTATGCTGAAAAGAAAATGAATGAATTAAATGTCAAACCCGCTTGCCATATCTCCGTCTGCAGCTGCCGTGGGGTTGGGATTACTCCAGCTCCTCTAATCTGACTGAACTCAAGCTGCTGCTAGAGGAGTCTCTGATGCTCCGACGCCTCAAATCAGAGGTGCTTTCACAGCTGCCTGCCAAACAGAGGAAAGTGGTCACTGTAACCACAGACGGCATCAACTCCAGGACCAAAGCAGCCCTCAATGCCGCGGCCAGAGAGCTCGCCAAAGGATACCACAACGTCAGTGCAAACACTTAGAAAAGTGCTAGGGCTGAAGAATATGTAAAAGAAAAAAATCATTATTGCCACAACAGTATATGCATCTATTAGTATATGCAATATCTATAAGTATATGCGCTATATACAATATCTATTAGTATATGCAATAATATATGCAATATCTACTAGTATGTGCAATAGTATATATGCAATATCTATTTGGTAATGCAATATCTATTAGTATATGCAATATTATATACAATATCTATTAGTATATGCAGTAATATATACAATCTTATATACAATATCTATTAGTATATGCAATATTATAAGCAATATCTATTAGTATATTCAGTGATATATGCAATATTTACTGGTATTTGCAATAGTATATGCAATATTATATACAATACCTACTAGTATATGAAATAATATATGCAATATCTAGTATGTGCAATATCACATACAATATTAGTATATGCAATATTAAATACAATATCTATTAGTATGTGCAATAGTATATGAAATATCTATTTGTATATGCCATATCTTTTAGTATATGCAATATTATGTGCTATATCTACTAGTATGTGTATTCGTATATGCAATATCTGTTTGAATATGCAATATCTATTAGCGTATGCAATATTATATACGATGTCTATTAGTATATGCATTATCTATTTTTATATGCAATATCTATTAGTATATGCAATATTATATACAATATCTATTAGTATATGCAATATTTTATACGATATCTATTAGTATATGCAATAATATATGCAATATCTACTAGTATGTGCAATAATATATGCAATATCTACTAGTACATGAAATGATATACACAATATCTATTAATATATGCAATATTGTATACAATATCTACTAGTATGTGCAGTAGTATATGTAATATCTACTAGTATTTGAAATAATATATGCAATATCTACTCGTATGTGCAATATTACATACAATATCTATTAGTATATGCAATATTATATACGATATCTATTAGTATATGCAATATTTTATACGATATCTATTAGTATATGCAATAGTTTATACGATATGTATTAGAATATGCAATATCTACTAGTATGTACAACAGTATATGCAATATCTATTTGTATATGCAATATTATATACAATATCTACTAGTATATGAAATAATATATGCAATATCTATTAGTATATGCAATATTATATATGAAATCTATCAGTATATGCAATAACATATGCAATATCTACTAGTATGTGCAATAATATATGCAATATTTACTAGTACATGAAATTATATATACAATATCTATTAATATATGCAATATTGTATACAATATCTACTAGTATGTGCAATAATATATACAATATCTATTAGTATATACAATATCTATTCGTATATGCAATATATATTTGTATATGCAATATTATATGCAATATCTATTAGTACATGCAATATTATATGCTATATCTATTAGTATATGCAATATTATATACGATATCTATTAGTATATGCAATAATATATACGATATCTATTAGTATATGCAATAATATATGCAATTTCGACTAGTACATAAAATATTATATGCAATATCTATTAGTATATGCAATATTATATACGATATCTATTCGTATATGCAATATATATTTGTATATGCAATATTAAATGCAATATCTATTAGTATATGCAATATTATATACGATATCTATTAGTATATGCAATAATATATGCAATATCTACTCGTATGTGCAATATTATATACAATATCTATTAGTATATGCAATATCTATTCGTATATGCAATATATATTTGTATATGCAATATTAAATGCAATATCTATTAGTATATGCAATATTATATACGATATTTGTTAGTATATGCAATAATATATGCAATTTCGACTAGCACATAAAATATTATATGCAATATCTATTTGTATATGCAATAATATATTGGAGCATTTATATATAAAGAAATAACCTCATAAATAGATTTTATTAATAGGGTTCACACTCATTCTGTGCTTTAAACCTACTTGAAAACTAAAGAGATTCGTGGTAATCACTGTGACCCCGGATTAATGAAGGGACTAAGGTGAAGAGAAAATGAAGAAATGAATGAATGTTTGCAAAATATATAAAAAAATATATCATTATTACCATTTTTTACTGAAGAAAAAAAATCTAAACTTAGTCATTTACTTTGTTTTTATCAAATGTTGTGTACAGCAAGAGTTACTAATAGTTTAAATAAATGGGGATGGATGGGTTTGGGATTAAAAAACAATGACAGAATTTGTTTAATGATCTTTTCTGTGTTTATGTGCAGAAATCCCAGGAGAAAGAAGCACTCCTGGTTTTCTTCAACCACACAGCAGAGGCCAAGATCAGAGCTATCATGTATGTCTGTCCATTATGAGCACAAAGCAAACATCACAGCTTCATGGAGTTCCACAAAAACATACATTCATTTATTATGGTGACTCCTAAATTTCATTAGTTAAATCAGTGTGCTGAAGCATGCTATAAACAACTGGAGAGCAGCAGGAACACTTTAGAACATTAGTGACATGGTAATTCATGTTTAGATTATGTTAAAACATGCCAGACTTGTATACTAGCATGCTATAGTCTTACAACATATTTTAGAAGTATATCGGTGGTAGTAAACGCAGTTTTTGATGTGTTTTTCAGGGAGTATATCTCAGACATGTTGGAGTGCGGACGAGAGAAGTTTCTGGTGTTTGCTCATCATAAACTGGTGCTGGACAGTATAACCAAAGAACTTGGGGAGAAGGTACAGTTTATTTTTTATTTATTTATGTATCTATTTCATTTATCTTATTGTGTTTTTTTTGTTTTTACTTCATTTATTTTTATTTAAAAATATATTCTATTTTATTTTTTTACAATGAATTAAGACTAATTATGAATCTGGATTAGTCAAATTTGATAACGTAATAACCACCAACCATTCACCTAGAACACCTTACCAACCAGACCATTCAGAAATCATTCAAATTGCCCTAACAACCACCTAGCTGTTGCCAAAAAACCTTAGAGACCTCCAATTGCAGCAGACACAATGATTTTATTTATGCAGCACCTATAAATAGTCCCCAGCACTGAGACATAAAATCTAAAAATCTACCTTTTATTATTATATTATATGATATTATTGTTTCCCAGTGAAGGGTTGCAGCTGGAAGAGCATCCGCTCCATAAAACATATGCTGGATAAGTTGGCGGTTCATTACACTGTTATGGCCTCTGATTCTCAAAGGGACTGAGCCGAAAAGAAAATGAATGAATGATATTATTGTTTCCCAGTGATGGGTTGCAGCTGAAAGGGCATCCGCTGCATAAAACATATGCTTGATAAGTTGGCGGTTCATTCCGCTGTGGCAATTCCCAGATTAATAAAGGGACTGAGCCGAAAAGAAAATTAATAAATGAATGATATCATTGAAACTAAAAACCTTTAACCATTGCCTTCCATAGTGTCTATTTCCCTACAATGTAAGTCAGTGGTTACAGGTTTTCAGCCTTCTTCAAAATATCTGCTTTTGTGTTTAATGGTAGAAAGACACTCATAAAGGTTTGGAACAAGTAAAGGCCTAGTAAATGATAACAGAATTTTAAATTTCTGGGTGAATTCTCCCTTTTTATTGTGAAAATTATTGAAACTTTTTAGTGAGAGGCTAATGGTCTAATCTGATTCAATTATTTATGCTAAGCTAAGCTAAAAGTGTTCCTGTCAGATCCGGATATCATCTGAATGGTTTCAAAAATGCTAAAAATCAGCTCTTAACACAGGGCCTGTAAAATGAGCCTATTTACAAAATAAGTGCAGTTTTCATTTCAGTAAAGTGTGATATACAGTAGATGTGTGTGGTGTGTGTGTATTAAAGGGATGGTTCATCAAAAAAATGAAAATGTACTCATTAATCACTCACCTTCAAGTGGTTTCAAGCCTTCATGAGTTTCTTTCTTCTGTTAAACACCAAAGAATATATTTTAAAGAAAGCTGAAAACCTGTAACCATTGACTTACATAGTAAAAAAAACACATAAAAGTCAATGGTTATAGGTTTACAACATTTTTCTAAATATCTGCTTTTGTGTTTAACAGTAGAAAGACACTTATTAAGGTTTAGAACAAGTAAAGGCCTAGTAAATGATGACAGAATAAAACTTTTTGGCTGAATTATCCCTTTAAATAGGAAAATTATTCAAACTTTTGAGTGAAATGCTAATGGTCTAATCTGATTCAATTGTTTATGCTAAGCCAAGCTAAAAGTGTTCCCGTCAGATCCGGATATCATCTGAATGGTGTCAAAAATGCTAAAACTCAACTCTTAACACAGCAACTGTAGAATGAACCTTTTTTCAAAATAAGTGGAGTGTTCATTTCAATATTGTGTGATATAGATGTGTGTTGTTTGTGTCTATTGAAAGGATAGTTTATCCAAAAATGAGAATTTACTCATTATCCACTCACCCTCAAGTGGTTTCAAACATTCATGAGTTTCTTTATTCTGATAAACACAAAATAATAAATTTTAAAGAAAGCTGAAAACCTGTAACCATTGACTTGCATAGTAGAAAAACAATATGAAAGTCAGTGGTTACAGGTTTACAACATTTTTCTAAATATCTGCTTTTGTGTTTAACAGTAGAAAGACACTCATAAAGATTTGGAACAAGTAAAGGCCTAGTAAATGATGACAGAATTTTCATTTCTGGGTAAATTCTCCCTTTAAATAGGAAAAATTGTTCAAACTTTTGAGTGAAAGGCTAATGGTCTAATCTGATTCAATTATTTATGCTAAGCTAAGCTAAAAGTGTTCCCGTCAGATCCGAATATCATCTCAATGGTTTGAAAAATGGCAAAACACATCTGTTTAACTCTAGGGGAGCAGTAAAATTAGCCTTTTTCCAAACAAGTGTCTTTTAAGTAGAATGTATAGCTGATTGAGTTCCACACAATTCAGTCATGTTGTCGATTTACTTAACAAATTCTAGGTGGATTAAACATTTAAGTTGTCCCAAAATAATTACACCCCTTGTGTTGTTTTAGCTCATTTTAAATAAGTAGTTTGAACAGGTAGCAAAATAGTTGTTTAGGTGTATGTTAGGGCTGCACGATATTGGAAAAATTTTGTTTTCCTGCGTTATGTATTGCCAAATGAATATAATTTCACCAGATGATTTGAATAGCTCTATTTGGAAAGATTTCATTTTTAGATCGACTGGACAGATCAAGTCATTTTCTATGCTGTGCATCTGCATAAAATATAATAAATGACAAGCATACATAAATATGACAGAGCAAGAATAAAGAAATAAACAGTGCTGTATGGTTTTTATAGGGAGTCTAACAGTATTTAAAAATTCAACAATCAAGCTTAAAATAAGATCATTGTATAAATAATCTAAACAATATATGTATCATATCTTTATCTTTTAATATTAATCCTGCAATGTGACATTTGAGGATACACACATTGCGATATCGATGCTCAAATGATATATTGTTCAGCCCTAGTGTATGCTGTGTTGTTTGTGTGTTCAGAGCATCAGCTTCATCCGTATCGACGGCTCGACACCGTCAGCGGAGCGTCAGCTGCTGTGTGAGCGTTTCCAGGCGTCCCAGCAGAGCTGTGTGGCCGTTCTGTCCATCACCGCCGCTAACATGGGGCTCACACTGCACTCTGCAGCACTCGTGGTGTTCGCGGAGCTCTTCTGGAACCCCGGAGTGAGAAACGCACTCGCACTACACTACAGTCATCACAAACATTTACATATCAGATGTTAATGTGCAATCATGTGTGTACTTCAGATAGTTTCCAAACTAAAATCTGTTCTCATTTTTTTTTTTTATTAGAATATGCAAAAAGGTACATAAATTGGGATCATACAAATACAAAGAAACATCAACAAAAAACAAAAAACAAAACAAAAACAATAACAATATAGTCAGGTACTGGGATCCGTTCTTCATAGGTGGATTACTCAGTTAGCTGGATTTGGATGTTGACGATTTGACATGATCCAGGATCGTTTCGTTCTTTAAAGCTGATCCGAGAGTTGTTGTCAACAGTTCTGCTTGGTCAAACCTGATCGGGAGCAGGTTCAATTCACATAAACAGGATTAGATCGGCTCAGTTCAAGCAAAGATAATACAAAAAGCATGTACTGAATTCTGATATTTTCTTTTAGTTGTAGTTATATACACTTCGAAAAATGGTACATATTTTTTAACTATATATAAAGTTATAGTCATTAATAAAATAAATAAAGTTATACTTATTAATAAAACTTATGCAATCTGCACCCTTGAAATGAAAGTACAAAGACTGCCACCTGGTGGTGCAAAGAGAAAACTTATTGATTTGAACTTTTTACATCGCTTTAATACAAATTGTGTATAATAGAAATGCAGAATATGTGACTTTTTCTTAAAGCAATAATACATTTATGCAGTCATAAACATGTTTTGATAGTTAATATGCCAGTGATTTGATGCTTCACAAAAGTTTCAGATGCCTTTAAAATATCAAAATGCTTTTGTAAACAACCAGTTATTCTTTACACCCATTAAAAAAACGGCTACTATAATAAAGAAAATCTGCTCTAAATGTAGAACTAAATACACTGATTTGCATTGAAAAACATGATGAATACACTTGACACATGACAGTGTAAAGCCTGCAGCTCACAACAAATGTGGAAGGTTATTGCGTGTCATATTTAACAAACGGTTTACTGCTCAATTGATGTAATTTTGCTCACATGGATAATTGAATATTAATCAGATGATGTCATTACGCTGCTGTGCCTTCAGCCAATCGCTGCATTGCTGATCATGATTTCGAGGATCGATAGATCTGTCCTTCACAACACAAGCAGCGATCTCAGATCAGTTTATCCAGACATTCTAATCTGCTTCGCGAACTTGTTTGGAGAACCAAATTAGCGAGAGATCAGTTATCGAGATGAACAGATCCAGGATCTGCCAAAACATCTTAGATCATTTAAGCGAGGTACGAAGAACGGACCCCTGGTAGGTGTGTGTGTGCGTGTAAAGGTAACTTGGTGGACAGGTCAGAATACATACATAAGGAATAATAACAGTCAATAAATGAAGCAAGTATCGCAGATATAAGTAAACCAGATTGAAAGACACCAGTCAGTGGTAGGGAGTAACAACAATGCTTAGTAATGTATGATAGTAAAAATGACAGTAAAAAGAAAGAGGACAACAGTAATAATAATTGACAATGATAATAATTCACAAGTACTACACCAACTACTACTACAGAAAGTTACTTATATTACAACAACTACTGCTGCTACTACAGCCACAACCACGACTACTACTACTACAATGTCTACTATTACTGATACTACTACAACAATGACCACCACTACTGATACTACTACAGTGTCTGCTACAACTAATACAACAACGTCTACTACTGCTACTACAGCAATCACTGCCACTACAACATCTACGTCAACAACATCTACTACTGATACTACAACACTAACAACGACTACTACTACTACTGCTACAACGACACCTTTACTGCTTCTGCTACCACTATACCAACGACATCAACTACTACAGGAACTACTACTTCAATAATCACAATTACAATCGATACTACTACAACGACTACTACTACTACAACAAGTACAACTACTGCAACCTTCATAATGATAATGTTAGTAATACTTATAATAAAGATAATGAAAAGATAACAGGAGGACAGGTCAGATCTGTTCTCATTTTTGAGATGTGCAATTTTGTTCGATGCGTGACGTAATTTGAACTGAAACATGAAGACATGGGATATAAACAGTGTCCACGGGGTCTTAAAAATGTCTTTCATAAATCCATTTAGAGACATTTAAGGCCCTATAAAAGTATTTAAAAAATCTTAAATGGTGTTTTACGAGGTATTCAGTTTTGTATCAGTATGCTAACGTTTGTCTGAATTTGATCTTTAAATATTGGGATGGTATGTGGTTTATGAATTCGATAAAATCCTGCTAGATTTGACATCACTTAGCTCGGAGTGACAAACCTGCAAGCTTTGGATTTTTGTATCTTCTACGTGTAAAATTAGTCACTTTTTTTTGGTTCACACTAGCTTGTAGATATCCTTAAGACTGCATATATATATATATATATATATATATATATATATATATATATATATATATATATATATACACACACACACACAGTTGAAAGCAGAAGCTTACATACACTGTATAAAAAGGCATATAACCATAAAAAAAAAGTCAGATGTTAATGTGACTAAACTTTTTCTCTTTTAGGTAAGTTAGGATGATCAAATGTGTTTCTGTTCTGCTTAATGTGCAATTATGTGTGTACTTCAGCTAGTAGCCAAACTGAAATCTGTTCTCATTTTTGAGATTTTTGCATTTTTGTTCGATGCGTGACGTAATTTGAACTGAAACATGAAGACATGGAATATAAACAGTGTCCACGGGGTCTTAAAAATGGCTTTCATAAATCCATTTAGAAAAATTTAAGGCCCTATAAATGTATTTAAAAATCTTTTACAAGGTATTCAGTTTTGTATCAGCATGCTGAAGTTTTATTGAATTTAATCTTTAAATATTGGGATGGTATGTGGTTTATGAAATCGATAAAATCCCATCATGCTGCTTTATTTAGTGCAGAAACCAAGGAAACCATCCCGCTGTTGTAGACGCCACCTGCTGGATTAGCCTTTTTATTTAGTAAATGACTAATGTTTTAGTTTAGGATTAGTTACAAGCAGTATTTAGTAAATATACTTCAAGTAAAAATGTTGGCAATGTTAAAAGCTAAATTGGTGATGAGGTCTTAAAATGTATAGAAAGAGTCTTAAAAAAGGTCTTAAAAGGTAGTGAATTTCAGTCTCTGATTCTGGAATTAGCGCTGGTAAAGTAGCCCCTCCTCCTTTAAAAAAACAGCCAATAGCATTTATTGTTTATCAGAGCTCAAACAAGTGAGCCGTGAGCTCAAATGAATAAAGCAGGAGTGCTTCGTGGGGGGGGGGGGGGGGGGGGGGGGGGGGGGTTAGGTATTAGAGAGCATTTGATTGGTCAGAAGATTTGATGAGAAACTTAGTTATGATAAAAGGTTGTTAATTCACTTAGCTCGGAGTGACAAACCTGCAAGCTTTGGATTTTTGTATCTTCTACATGTAAAATTAGTCACTTTTTTTGATTCACACAAGCTTCTAGATATCCTTGTTCCTGTTCTGCTTAATAGCAGAATAATGAGAGAGATATGAATTAAAAAAATTTTATAACTTTTCTTGAAAGTCAAGTTTATATACAATAAGACTATTCTGCCTCTAAAAGCTCAGATGATGGTGTCAAGGTTTTGGAAGTTTCTGATTGGCTAATTGACAACATTTGAGTTAATTGGAGGCACAACTGTAGAATAGTATTGAAGGAAAACCTCAAACACACTGCTTCCTTGTGTGACAACATGGGAAAATCAACAAGCCAGAATCAACAACAAAGCCAGATCACAATTTGCTGAATTACACTGGGAAAACACTAATATTGGAGACATGTCCTGTGCTCTGATGGAGCTAAGAGTGAACTGTTTGACCAGTGTTACATTTGGAGGACAAAGGGGAAAGCTTACAAGCCTAGGAACACCATCCCTACTGTGAAATATGGGGGCGGCAGCATCATGTTGTGTGGCTGTTTTGCTGCAGGAGGGACTGGTCCACTTCACAGCATAGATGGCATCATGAAGAAAGAACATTATGTAGAAATACTGAAGCAACATCTCAAGACATCAGCCAGGACATTAAACCTTGGCCACAAATGGGTCTTCCAAACAGACCATGACCCTAAGCATACTACCAAATGAGTTAAAATGTGCATTAAGGACAACAGAATGAATGTTTTGGAGTGGCCATCACAAAGCCCTGATGTCAATCCTATAGAAAATATGTGGGCAGAGTTGAGAAAGCTTGTGCGAGCTAGACAGCCTACAAATCTGACTCAGTTACACCAATTCTGTCAGGAGGAATGGGCCAAAATTACTGCCAACTATTGTGGGAAGCTTGTGGAAGGAGACCCAAAACATTTGACCAAAGTTAAACAGTTTAAAAGCAAAGCTGAAAAAAATACCAAGGAAATGTGTGTAAACTTTTAATGTCTAGAAATGAGAAAATTCTCAAAACTAAAAATTCTCTCATTATTCTGGCATTTAGCAAATGTAAATGATTTAGGTAATCCTGACAGACCTAAAATAGTAAATTTTAGTATGATTTACCATCAGACATTTTTAAAAATGGGTATGTTACTTTTTAAAATGCATGTAAACTTCTGGTTTCATATAAATATATAAATGCTGGTGATCTCAAATCTGAAAAATCACCCACAGCTTTATGTATTTACCTAAAATAAAACATTTTATTACCTGTAATGTAATAAAAATCTATGGGGAAATATGGGCATATGACATTTAAGGTCATGGGAGTTCACTCATCATCATGTTTGTGAAACATGACTGTAGATGGATTTTCTTTTTTATTGTAATTTATTTATCTTCTTAATTCAAATGTTTTACTACTTTTCATCACAGTTTAGATAATTTTACCGTATTACTTTTTTATTTTACAATTTGTACCTTCAGAAGTAAATTTTATTATAATGTTTTACTTTTTATATTTATTTTAAATCACTTCATATATATATTTGAAGCATAGAATGTGACATTCATAATTTCAGTACAATCAAAAGTGTGTATTAGTTCTGGTGCTAGTACACTAGTGAGCTGTGCTGGTTTCCTTCAGGTCTTGATTCAGGCTGAGGATCGGGTTCACAGAATCGGTCAGACCAGTAATGTGGACATTCATTACCTGGTAGCCAAAGGCACAGCGGACGATTACCTGTGGTGAGGAGATTATACACACACACACACACACACACACACACAAACACACACACACGTAAACTCGCAGAGTCTCTTGTTTTTCTCAGACTTGCAAAAGCTGCCAGAGGGACATCAAATAATTTCATTTTATTTAGTTTTTAAATGGTTATTATGATACATTAGATGTCACATTATACAGTGGATTTCTAAAAAAGTTAAAAGTAATAATTAAAGTATAATATGTGTAATAAGTGTTTTCATTTAGCTCAGATTATTTTTGCATTAAACATGTAGTGACACCATGGATGTCAAATCAATTTAAAATGGTTTCAATAGTTTCACAGTTCAGTTCAAAATATTTATACATTATTTGACTCTAAACGATGTCAAATTTCCAGAATATTAAGTATTTATATCAAATGATGCAATTAATTTTAAATAGTTACAACAGTTTCAGATTTTGGTAAAAATAAATGTGTATGAAGCTTAGAATGTCAAATTATAGAATTACAATATCAACTATTCATAATTATCAAAATTAAGATGATTTAAAATAGTTTTTATTACTGTATATATGTATATATACATATCTATCTATATATCTATCTATCTATCTATATATATATATATATATATATATGTATGTATGTATGTACGTATGTACGTATATATGTATGTGTATGTATTTTTATATATATATATATATATATATATATATATATATATATATATATATATATATATATATTAGGGATGCACGATATATCGGATGCTATTTTTAAGATTATCGTTATCAATCCGATGTCTAAATTAGGCCGATATCTTTAAGCCGATAAATTACGTAATTGTTGCCACGCACGCGTGGGCGGAACATGTTCAGACTTGTTCATGGATCTCTCCACACACTGATTATTCCTACAAAGTCTGTCATTTCTTCACATGGTATTGCTGTGCATTAATAACTCAGTAAGTAACCATCTTCCTTATCATTGTAGATATGTTTGATTGAGTGCCATTGTGTATTTTGCTTCATATCGCCTCAGGAAAAAATATTACATATAAAAGCCTTTCCTGCTCTGTCTCTTTGTTGTGTTAGAGATAGCAGGGAGATTTACTTATTACTCCAGGGCCGAACAATATTAGTTTCGGGGTGAACTCTTTTAGTTGCAGCCGGGGAATGAACGAGGACCCGTGTAACTTGGTCTCATTGCGAAAAAAGCGCTCCTCTTTTCTGTCTCTCCCTCTTCGCTTCACATACACACATTCACACACACCAAACACACACAAGCACACGTGACGCGCTAAACAAAAACTTTACAGAAGGTTTTTAATCTAAGATAATTGTTTGTTATTATCAACGCGTTGGTTCCCATGTGTTGTTGATGTAAGATTGTATTCAGTTTGATCGGAATATTCATATGAATTATAACAAGCGCGAGTGAGAGCTTTCACCGCGCACGCACACACACACACATAGATCTGACAGCCTTCACACACACATAGATCTTACAGCCTTCACACACACATAGATCTTGAGCCTTCACAGATCAACAGGGGAGAGCCTGGGTGCACCGGTCACTGAATCCAGCATACGGGCCACACGTTCTGTCTTTATATTCTGCTCTGTGTTTGTCATAAATTCATCTGAGCTCAATGATCAGGTTTGTATCAAAATCCGTGGGCAAATCTGCGCCTTCAGAGCGGTTTGTCATAAACTTTTCATCGATCATTTTCCCCGCGATTGACAGCACGAACGAACACCGAAGCGTTGATGCTACATGTGCTCAAAATAATCTAAAACGCCAAATACGTTGAATTTATGTCGCATTTTCTAAAATAATACATTCTGTATCTAGCTTTTCACTTGTACGGTGGCTCTGAACTGTCAAAACACCTCTAAAAAAGGCTTTTTCGGACAAGACATATTTGTACACATGTACATTACTGTAACACGCTTTATTCAAGAACATTTGAGCTGGTTTTAGTCCTTAGCTCTTTCATTTTCATTTTGTTTAAAATATATTTAACTTGCTTGTTAATTAAATCCCATTTTGTTATTTAACCTTTTTAATTTTATGCAAGAGTCAATTTGCATGTTATTTGCTATGAAGAAAAGGAAATAATGTATTTTTTGCATGCTGCTTTGTGGGAAATCGTGAATATAGGTCTTTATAATCACCTTGCAATTTTAAAATCATAGCTTTTTTGCTTTGAGTATAGACTATTCAGTTCAAAAGAGCGGAGTTTCAGCTTTTATGAAGTTTGCTGTAAAAAAATAAAACATTTTGAATTATTTATAATTATCGGCCTATATATATATCAGCTATCAGCCTCCAAGTCTGAAGAATTATCGGTTATCGGTATCGGCCAAAAAAATCCATATCGGTGCATCCCTAATATATATATATATATATATATATATATATATATATATATATATATATATATATAAGATAAAATAAATCAGTTAATAGAGATGAGGTATTAAAACTATTATGATTAGAAATGTGTTAAGGAAATCTTATATATATATATATATATATATATATATATATATATATATATATATATATATATATATATATATATATATAAAATTATATATATATATATACACACCACACATATTACTATTATTTTTGAAATTATAGTTAGGTTCCTTAAATTGGTGTTTTTCTTAATAATTATTTAACTGTAATATTTGTCATGTTGTCATGTTTAACTGTTCCCTTATGTTTCTCAGGCCGATGATACAAGCCAAAATGAATGTTCTGGAACAGGTCGGCTTGTCCGAATCCAACATTTCAGAAAATGCAGAATCTGCCAGCTTCCACAGCAGGGTATGTATCAAATTAATGTCTTACGCCTTTACAATTACATGACATGCAAATGTGTTTCCATTGTAGTTCATGCACATTTTTTTGGATTGGATATTGGAATTTAATTGCATCTTCAGCTTTTCTGTGCATCTTGGCATTTCCGTTGTGTTTATTGCAAAATGTGCATAAAAATAGGTGGACAGATAGTTGTGTTCAACCAGCTAAAAAACAATGTTTAATTATAACTACAGTCTGCAGAAACACTTTGATTGACATTCTCCCTTTGTACGTGTCATTAGAGGGGGAAAGCCCCGCCCATTATTGACTATCTCTCCCTCATTAGCATAAACAGCCCTGTGAGAAGTGAGAAGCAGCCGTTCGTCATTACCCATTAGAGCAGTGGTCACCAAACTTGTTCCTGGAGGGTCGGTGTCCTGCAGATTTTAGCTCCAACCCTAATCAAACACACCTGAACAAGCTAATCAAGGTCTTACTTGGTATACTTGAAATATCCAGGCAGGTGCGTTGAGGCAAGTTGGAGCTAAACCCTGCAGGGACACCGGCCCTGCTGGACCGAGATTGGTGACCCCTGCATTAGAGTGTTTGAGCTGCTGAAGATAATATCAGCATAGACTAGGAGGATTATAGATGTGGAGTTTTAGATGAACCACAAATGAACAGCGGCAGGAGTCTCTATAGACTGACGCATTCTGACACACACACATTTTCAGTTTTTCACACAGATAATGTTGGTCTTGTTTCGAATCTGCCACTATGCTGACGTACAGCCATCTGTAGCTCCACCCTCTATTTAAAAAGAGCACAGTCTCATTTGAATTTAAAGAGATCTAATTTACCTCTTGAATAAAGAGCATAATGGGTCTCCTTTAAAGATGTTGTGTGGTCTTTCAGGATCGTCAGCAGCTCACCATCACTGAGATGTTCCAGAGGTCTTTCGATGAGGACGAGATGCTCGCTTTGATGGATCAGGACCCGTAAGAATGACTGTAAATTACTGTGTATGATAACAATGCTTTAAGGAAAACACTCGGCTGCTTACTGCACTTGTTCTGGTCAAATGCCTCACATTTGTAAGGGATGAAATCAGTAAATAAAGCCTCAAAATCAATCAAATGAAACTGTTGTCAGCTTGAGCCAAGCAGATCAGTCTCACACCAGGAGTTTAATGTATAAAAACAGACAAAAGTGTTTTGTTTTTTTCAAGTCGATGATTGATGATAGACTGAAGACGAAGAGTTTAATCTCCTGCTGACTATTGAGGTGCTTCATGTCATCTTCACACTGCTGGAGAACAACAGAAAAACGTCATATTAACAGATCTGACAAGGCAAAACCACAGACAAATCTTCATTATGTACAAAAAGAAAAGGTTTAAAGGAAACCACACATTTCACTATTAGTGGTGTAACGGATCACAAATTTGATGGTTCGGATCACATCATTAAGATTTTTTTTCTTCACTCGCCTCTGAGGTTTTTTTTCCCTCTCCGCTGTCGCCTCTAGCTTGCATGGTTTGGGATCTGTAGGGTTACCCATCGTTAAATTTGCTCTTCAGTGTTTGGACTCTCAGTAATGACTTTAAACCACACTGAACTGAGCTAAACTGAACTGAACTTAAACACTAAAAACTGAACTACCCTGATCCAGTTACTATGACCATTTATGTGAAGACACAATCTACATTGTAAAAGCGCTATAAAAATAAAGCCGAGTTGAATTGAATTGCATTTTAGTCATGGATCAAACCATTTTTCAGATCAGCCAAAAAAAGGGAGGAGACAAATGTCAGTTGCTTTCCATTTATTACAAAAACAGCACCTTGACTCTTTTAGTTTTAACAAACAGAACTTATGAGCTGTAATTTTGTTAAAAATAAAATTAATAAACAATCAGCTGAATAAAAATAAACTGTCATATATTCAGTGCTGTGGAAAATTCACTGTTATAACTATTGTTGCTGATAACGCTAAATGTAGAAATATAACATCATCATTTCTACAACCCATACCCATCTATAGTCTCATTTTCATTAAATGATTCAGTTTCCACTCATAAAACTTAATGTTTCACTGCTTGATGATCATTGTTGAAGAATTATTCAGTGGTATATTTCTGATGGCTGCCACCTATTGGTAAAATAGTGTAGTTGCCGCCTACAACTTTCATTTTTGAGCATTAAAGGTGCAGTAGGTGATTGTCTTCAGAAACATTTGTTGTTGTGCTGGTTGAAAGTCTTATCACAGTCTAATAGTAATGATTAAAGTAAATGATCTGAATGTGTTTAAATGTATTTTTATATTCTGGGTAAGGCATAAAACTAAAAAATGTTCATCCAATTAAATAGAGTCGGGCTGACATCTCCCATAATTCCAATAAGTAGCCCAATCTGTCTGTCAGCAAATGCAGACTTGAACAACTGCTCAGCCTTTTGTACGCAGCTCCGCCGACCGCCGCGCGTTCATGAAAGAGGGAGAGAGTACACGCGCATGATCAGTAAAAACCTGCTGAATCGAAACTTTTTAAAAACCTGAATCAATATTGGAGTTAGTTTTGTACGCTGGGGAAAGAATGACACAATGTCTGAAGGATTTCTCTTAGTAATGTTCTGTTTTAAAACTGTTTTAGCTTCATGCAAAGCTGATGTTACGTTAGATGTTGTTGTCACAAATGGGTTATATCTGCACAGAAGATTAATAAGACTATTGTCAGTTTCATAAGGGACCTTTTACAGCATCGATAATGTAGATTTTAATTAGTTTAACAACAAAACACAAGTAAATAGCGCTATTTCACATAGTCTCCCTATATTGTTTACCATGCAACTCTAATATTTGCTCTGAAATCGCATGTCAGTTTGGCTTGCACGCTGCCGAACAAGCACTAGTCGCTTTTAACACATGAGGAGGGTTCTTTTGCTGTGCTTGTGTTTCAGGAGGTGTGGCTCTAGACGGCAGGGGAGGGACTGTGATTCAGAGATTTATGCTAAGCTGTTAGCATTGTGGAAGATCACCTACTGCACCTTTAAGTTAAAAGCATATGACGGTTATTTTAATCTTTACCATAAACATCAGTGGTTTTATCTAAACCATCAACTGTTCTCCCAGTACTTCTGGGTTATTTGACTATTTGTAATTTTATAACTCACTCAAAAGACTAACGACTGAGTCTCTTTCTTATTTTTTGCGTTTTTCAAACACAGATTAGAATTCAAATTCGATTTGAAGCAATATAAACATGCAAATCAGCATCATTTATAATCCATGTTGTGTGGGTGTTCAGAACTTGTTTTTTTAATGATTAACCGTGCAGCTTACACTGAATGCATTAATGCAGGCTAAACAAGTAGTGACAGAAAACACCTTTAATAACCTAAGAAACCCACCACATCCCCAATAACCCACCACAACTTCTTCCATCATCCTTATATTTTACAGGAAAGCCTAAATGCTTTAATTAATGTGATTTAAATGATAAAAGAGGCGATCTCTTTGCGATCATTACAAATTTAGGATTAATCTTCAAGTAAAAAAAAAAATGTGCTGGATAAGTTGGCGGTTCATTCCACTGTGGCGACCCCAAATTAATAAAGGGACTAAGCTGAAAATTGAATGAATGTCAAGTGTTTGACAATCTGACTCGACTGTACTATTGAATAGTAGTAACATCTATGTTTTGATGTAAAAGTAATAATCATCTTATCTCACCTTGTTTGACAGATGACTGTGCAGCTTTCACAAACTGGGCGATTCTCCTGAAACACAGAAGACAAACATTTAGTGAAATATGTACAGTAAAAGCTGAAATAAACTTTATTTATCATTTCTGTTTATAGCTTGTGACTTTGTGTGATTAAATGTTTCTCATGAATGTTTGTCTAAAACAGGGGTGTCAAACGTACGGCCCGCAAACGAATATAATGCAGCCCGCGAGATGATTCTGTGAGCTGAAAAATTACAATAAAATATACTGCTATTCCATGTGTGTCCACTGGATATAATGGCAAACTTAATTTCATCCCATCCTAAAGCCTGAATCAGCATCAATTTGACAGCCATCTCAGAGAGAAAGACCTCATACCTATTTTTGTATCCGTCCAAGCAAACTAAACATTTGCGCTCGATTAACCAGTGGAAAATCTTCTCTCGCTCTGCACGTTTCCTACTGCTGATTCTGTGTGTGTGCGATCTGTCACTCACATAGTAACTCTCACGTGCTCTGCAGACCCACTGAGACGCGCCTTTTCCGCCAAAATGCATCCAACCGTAGTTTCTGAATCTCCTAAAATGTCCAGGATTCAGGTTTTACTTTCGCATTCTAAAGTTTCTGTTATTTGTATGCCTTTTTTTTGCATTACCATTTTGCAGCTGACTGCGCGCGCACAGCCCTGAGAGAAACATTAAATGAATGTCTATTTTTATTCATTTTTTATTTAGATATTTATTTCTCATTTACTGCATATTTTATGAATTTAATGATGCTAATGTTACATACTTTATACACTGAGGTGATCTCACGAGGAAATATAACTATTATACGTTTTTGTCAGCTTAGTGGCTATTTTGTGTTCAGACGTATGAAAATGTACCATTTAAAAAAAGGAGGCGTGGTACAGTACCATGCCCAGGCCCGTTTCCCGGATTGTTTAAGAAATGTAAGTGCTCAGGCTCAGGCATGGTTCAGTTGGCCAGCCCTGGCCCGGTTGGAAGAGGTGTGGTTAACTTGGTACGCTTATAGTGTGAGTCCGAAGCACGCCTAAGCCAAAAACTGAAGACAAGACGTGACTTTTAAGGGACTGTTTCATATGGATTTATTAATCATTCTTACTGTTCTTTGAACGCAAATTGTCGTAGATTATTAAAGATACAAACCCCTCACTGCACCACAGCTGCACCTTCAGCAAACCTCCTAATTCCTGCAGCACGATGACTTTAAGATTGTTTATAAGCATTAAAAGTGGCTGATCTTTTTAGTTGGTGGGTGTTTAGCGTGCTTCGGCCTGGTTCAAGGCAACTGTACGTAGTGTGAGTACAGCCTCAAAGTGTGCGTCCACGACCAAAATGCGACCTCCAGTGGACAGTGATAAACTCCGAAATGAGACGCAGATTCAGAGTTCCACATGAGATTATTAATTAGCAAATAATATAAATATTATGAGTGTAAACATTAGGTGAGCATTGTAACCCCGTGTCCTAACATCACCCTACATGACGAGATTTGCAGTGATGAGCAGTTTGGCTGTTTACACCAGATGAAAAACGACAAAAAAATTAAATACAGCCATTCAGAAGCACAGAATAGTGCACTCACTGCACTCTAGCGAAATGGTGCAGTTTACAATCTAATTATTACATATTAAACCTCTTTAACATTATAAAATGTAGATGCTAAATCACTGATATGTTGGTTTCGTCAATTTGGCAACCTGTGCTTGCGTGTGTTTTGAACCAGGCGTGCAATACCTAGGGCAACCAATGGGTGTCAAACTTACATTACTGCACCTTTAAGATGGGCGTAAAACAGACTACAGAACTGAGATATGTAAATGTTAATGCATTAAGACATACATATATATTTATGGATTGAGGGACATTTTGTGTATATTACCAATATATATTGTATATTGTCTGTATTCAATTTTGTGTACACAATCTGGCCACTTTATTAGGTACACCTGTCCAACACAAATTTCTAATCAGCCTATCACATGGCTGTAACTTGATTCATGAGCATCAGAATGCAGAAGAAAGGTGATTTAAGTGACTTTGAACGTAGCATGGTTGTTGCTGCTAGACAGCTTGGTCTGAGTATTTTAGAAACTGCTGTTCTACTGGGATTTTCACGCACAACCATCTCTAAGGTTTACTGACCATGTCCATCCTTTTATGATCACAGTGTACTCATCTTCTGATGGCTACTTCCAGCAGGATAATACACCATGACATAAAGCGTGAATCATCTCAGACTGGTTTCTTGAACATGACAATGAGTTCACTGTACTCAAATGGCCTCCACAGTCAGCAGCTCTCAATCCGATAGAGCACATTTGGGATGTGGTGGAATGGAAGATTGGCATCATGGATGTGCAGCCGACAAATCTGCAGCAACTGTGTGATGCTATCATGTGAATATGGAGCAAAATCTCTGAGGAATATTTTCAGTATCTTGTTGAATCTGTGCCATGAAAGATTAAGGCAGATATGAAGGCAAAATGGGCTCCAACTCGGTACTAGTAAACTAGTACTCTGCCAGTGAGAGTATCAAATGAACAGCAAAATGAGAAGAAACAGGCAGGCAATGTCAGATACTAGAAAGCATTTGATTGATCAGAAGATTGGATGAGAAACTAAGGTATGAGGTGACATCAAATAAATAATTTCATCATCATTTATTTCTGTTTATATTTTCTTATGTTGTCACTGTTTTGGAGCACACTAGCTAATAGATATCCTTAAAACTAACGGACTAATACTAACATATTTTTATGCTAATTTCATTAACATTTGAATGAGAGACCTGTGTCCGGCTGGCTGGATTCCGGCGTCTCGAGTGCTTCAGTCTGGTCTGTAGATGCTGCGTGACTCTCTGTCATCTCGAGGTTCATTTCTTCAGCACCATCTGCATGATGGAGATTAGCAGTAAGTTATGTTTTTGTGTTTGCACAGTTACCAAGTTAATTAATCACTACTGTATTTAAAAATGCAGTAGATGATCTGCCTAAATGCTATCTGTTAGCATAATATCTTTAAAACACAATCCCTGCCGTCTAAAGTCACATCTCCTGATATCAGGCATCTTAAAGATGACGGTAGACAGCCCACTAGATCATGTCAGTCGCCAGTTAGAAAACTTTATATTACTTTATAATGCTACAATTTCCAACAATAGACTGTATTATATCTACGTTTCAGTTGTGTAGCAATCAGAACTTGTCATGATGTGCAATATTAAATGCAAGAATGGATCGCTGGTCATTTGGTAAACCCTAAAATAAAGAGCATTTCATCTCAGATCACCATACTCTTAATGTTTACTCACTTCTTTATTTGTTTAATATTTGAATATGCAATGATATCTCAAAGTGATGTGAATAAATAAACCCTCAGTGATGAACCTGTAGTGTCCGGCTCGGTCTCGTTCCTCAAGTCACCGAATGAAGGAGATCTTGAAGATTGTAGATTTTTGAGCTCTGCAAAACTCTCCTCTGTTTCTGTAGACAGCAGGACGTTCATTGTTAGACATTAGTGTTAAATACGAGTCATTTTCAATCAAATAAACCAGGCTTATTTAAATCAAGAATACACTGATGACAAATTTAAAGCCTAGAAATATGGATTTATTGTCTAATAAATAACTGATAAATAATTTGCCGGCAGCTAGCTCTCTGCAACTCTGGCACCTGAAGCTAGGTTGCTGTTGGAAGTACTGTTAGTGAGGCCAGCAGGGGGTGCTCAACTTATGGTCTGTGTGGGTCCTGACGCCCCAGTATAGTGATGGGGACTCTATACTGCTCAGTGAGCGCCGTCTTTCGGATGAGACGTTAAACCGAGGTCCCGACTCTCTATGGTCATTAAAAATCCCAGGATGTCCTTCAAAAAAGAGAAGGGATTTAACCCAAGCATCCATACATTTTAACTCTCCCGTTTTTTCCTGGGATTCTCTCGTATTTTACTGTTCTATCCCGCTACCATCCCGCAAAAGGTGTTTTCCCATATTTCTCCCGTATTTTCAGTCTTTCTCTGAACAGCCGAGCCTTCCTATACGCAACCCATACCGCCGAACCACCTGGGGTCGCCCCTTGCTCTAAAACATGAGTCTTCTGTGCTTTTGCTTTGTTTAGGAATGAAAACACTTATGAATAAATATTAAAATGGCGCGATTCAACTTCCTTTTGATTACAGGTGCCGTCGCCCATCCTATATAATCCTCAAAACAGTCATATAATGGTGCATGACTGTCAGCTGACGCGCTCCATAGTGATAAACAGACGCTGTTTCCCAAACGGATTCTATACCCGCGATTTGAAGCGGAGAGAAAGTCTGGCTTTTGGGTGCGGGTTTAAACAGACATACACACATAATTAATAATAATAACATAAAAGGATGTCGATCTTGGTGGGTTTTTTCCCCCCAAACACAGCTAATTTCATCTTAAATGAGCATAAAAAGTTAGAAAAGCAGTCGAATGTTTTCATTATAACGTTAGATGTGTGCATTTTTAAAGTGACACCTCTTATTTAATGTAAATGTTAAAAAATCTTCATAAATGAGAGATTCATTCGTTGCTCTTTAATCAGAATGTGTAAATTATACAGTGGGGAAACGGCAAATGCTTGATTCTATTTCAATATAATAGCTATTAATTTTAATAAGCTGAACTGTTTGCTAATGTATTTGCTGCTAATGTAAATATTTATTTTTCTTTTGTTAATAATAATAATTTTAAAACATATTACTGACCGATTAACTGTTTATTTACAATGAAACAGCTCCAAATGAACATACAACGGGTGGGGGGGTGTTAGAGGAATCCCTTATTATGGTGGGCATATCCCTTATTTTCACATCCCAATGTTGACATGTATGGGCATCCTGACCCAATTTGCCCACTGGCCTGTCCATCATGGCCTCCTAACCATCCCCATATCATAACTGGCTTCATCACTCCTCTCCACCAATCAGCTGGTGTGTGGTGTGGGGTCTGGTGCAATATGGCTGCCATCATGTCATCCAGGTGGATGCTGCACACTGGTGGTGGATCAGGAGATTCCCCCCAATGTGTAAAGCGCTTTGAATGCCCAAAAATGCGCTATGTAATTGTAAGGAATTATTAATTGAGATAATTATAATTGCCGGTACTTCGGATCATTTTGGAAGGGCACTTTCTATCCAAGACTAAACAGGGCATGTGCACTGCACGGGTTGAGCCCTATGTGTGCACGTGCCTGTTTGATTAGATATTCTTCAAGACACTAGTATTCAGCTTTGTGACATTTAAAGGCTTAACTAGGATAATTTGGCAAGTTAGGGTAAGTCATTGTATAACAGTGGTTTGTTTTGTAGACAATCTAAAACAAATGTTGCTAAGGGGGCTAATAATATTGACCTTAAATTGGCTTTAAAACATTAGGAACTGCTTTTTTCCTAGCCGAAATAAAACAAAAAAGGCTTTCTTCAGAAGAAAATAATAATTTAGAAAATACTGTGAAAAATTCCTGAATCATTTGGGAAATACTTGAAAAAAAAATCACTAATAAATCTGATTTCACACAATATTTGTGTATTGTTTGTGTGTTCTTCTCACCTAGCGGTGGTGACGCAGTGTCAGGGATGATCTCACCGATGTCTCCAAAGATGAACTTGATCTTCTGGTCTGCGTGTTCTGTGTTTGAGGAGCCGTGGACGGCGTTTTCTAGCACGTCTTTAGCAAATCGAGCTCTCAGAGACTCGGGGGCTGTCAGTCGGGCCTGGTCGGGGTCTGTGGGGCCCATGGCGGCTCTCCACTCCTGCACTGCGTTCTCCTTCGTCAGAACCAGCATCGTACACGGCCCACTATACAGAAATCATCATAAGAAGGATCATAATAATGCGCTGCTGCATTTTACTCAATGGTGCGTGCTACATATACAGTTGAGGTCAAAATGATTAGCCATCCCGTGAAATATTTAATAATATTTGAATAATTTTGAATATTGAATAAGTGATATTCAATGGAGCAAGGCAATTCACACAGTATTTACTATAATAATTTTTTCCTCTGGAGAAAGTCTTATTTGTTTTATTTCGACAAGAATAAAAGCAGTTTTTAAAACATTTTAAGCTCTATATCATTAGCCCTATTAGGCTATATTTTTTTCGATTGTCAACCGAACAAACCACTGTTATACAATGACTTGCCTAATTACCCTAACCTGCCTAATTAACCTAGTTAAGCCTTTAAATGTCACTTTAAGCTGAATACTAGTATCTTGAATAATATCAAGTCAATATTATGTGCTGTCACCATTCATTCATTCATTCATTTTCCTTTCGGCTTAGTCCCTTTATTAATCCGGGGTCGCCACAGTGTTATGAACCGCCAACTTATCCAGCACGTTTTTACGCAGCGGATGCCCTTCCAGCCGCAACACATCTCTGGGAAACATCCACACACAATCATTCACACTCATACACTACGGACAATTTAGCCTACCCAATTCACCTATAGCGCATGTCTTTGGACTGTGGGGGAAACCGGAGTACCCGGAGGAATCCCACGCGAACGCAGGGAGAACATGCAAACTCCACACAGAAACGCCAACTGACCCAGCCGAGGCTCAAACTAGCGATCTTCTTGCTGTGATGCTACAGCACTACTTCCTGCGTTAACTGCTGTTATCATGACAAATATAAAAGAAATCCGTTATTAGAAATGAGTTTTTAAAACTATTATGTTTAGAAATGTGTTGAAAAAATCTTCCCCCCATTTAAACAGAAATTGGGGGAAAATATACAGGAGGGCTAATAATTCAGGCTTCAACTGTACTCCTAGGTTACCTTGAGTAAATCAATGGGCAAATTCAGATTTTTGGGTGAACTAATCCTTTAACACTTGTTTTCAGTGTAGTACTCACCGGCACATGTAATCCACCAGCTGGCTGAAGAAGGGTTTCTCGCGATGCTCTTTATAAAACTCCTCTGCCATCTCTCTGGACAGAATCGTGTCTTTCAGTTGGGAAATGGTAAATCCTTTAGCCTGAATCTCCTCCAGGATCTCCTCTGAGCAGATACACACAAGGTCAACAGCGAGTTCCAGTGTTTATCCTTTGGGTTTATTCTTAAACTACCTTTTCAAAACTTGGGGTTGGTAACATTTTAACCCCTTAACTATTCCCATCCATCTCCATCCCAATCCATCCATCCATTCCCATTTATCAATCTTTCTCAATCCATTAATCCCAATTCATCCATCCATCCCAGTCCATGGATCCATCCATCTTAATCCATCCATCCATTCCCATTCATCAGTCTATCCCAATCCATTCATCCCAATTCATCCATCCATCTATCTATCCATCCCGATCCATCCTAATCCATCCACCCATCCCAGTCCATCCATCCATCCATCCATCCATCCCAATCCATCCATCCATTCCCATTCATCAATCCATTCCATCCATCTATTCATCCCAATTCATCAATCCATTCATACCAACCCATCCATCCATCCCAATTCATCCATCCATCTATCCATCCCAAACCTTCCTAATCTGTCCATCCATCCATCCATCCCAATCCATCCGTTCATTCCCATTTATCAATCCATCCATCCACCCCATTCATCCATCTATTCTTCTCGATTCATCCATCAATTCCAATCCATCCATCCCAATTCATCCATCCATCCATCTATCTCAGTCTATCCATCCATCCTTCCCAATCTATCCATCCAAATCCATCCATCTATCCCAACCCATCCATCCCAATCCAACCATCCATATATCCAACCCATGCATCCCAATCTATCTATCCATCCCAATCCATTCATCCCAATCCATGCATTCCAATCCATCCATCTCAATTTATCCATCCATCCCAACCCATCCCAAGCCATCTATCCCAATCAATCTATCCATCCCAACCCAATCATCCCAATTTATCCATCCATCTATCCCATTCCATCCATCCCAACCAATTTATTCATCCATCCATCCATCCATCCATCCATCCCATTTCATCCATTCCAATCCATCCCAATCCAATATTTCCCAAATTATATTTAACAGAGCAAGAAGTTTTCCACAGTATTCCCTATAATATATTTTCTTCTGGAGAAAGTCTGATTAGCTTTATTTTGGCTAGAATAATAGCAGTCAAGGAAAACATTTTAAGGTCAATAATATTAGCCCCCTTAGGGGCCAATCACACCGAACTCGTTTTTTGCACTGAGGCGCCTTTTTTGAATGGTTTACTGACGGCTGTGAGCGTTTTGTGCGCTGGTTATGCGCTTTGCGTGTTTTACCACCTGCTGCGCCTCACGTTTTTGCCCTTGCGCGATGTGCGCTTGCAGTTGAAATAAAGTCAACTCTAAGCGGAAAAAGCGCATTACATCACTCGCAACTTCATTCTCCAATCAAAGGAAAGCAGAGACAGGGTTTCTGCAGTGTTTATGTTGTCAAGACAACAACAGAGACTTTTAGAGATGGAGGAGAGACTTGTGGTTTTGAGTTATCCAGAGCTGTATGACTTGACGTATCTTGAATATCACATTATTATTAAATATTAAAATTATATTAACATCAACAGCATCACTCACACAATACCCAGATGATTCAGTCGTTGCCTAGCAACATAAAAAAAATGCCCGGCGCTTCTTTTTTTTTGATTGTCAACAAAAAAAAAGGCAGTGGGTGCGCAGCGCGTTTTTGGAACGTAAATGCACATTCAGTGTGATCGGCCCCTAAAGCAATACTTGTTTTGTGTTTCGATTGTCTACACTGTGTTCAGTGTTAGTGCTGATGATACCCTTGTGTTGGGTGTCCGGTTTAATGACAGCGAGTGTGTCTTCAGGAGGGAAGAAGAAGCTGATCTCCTTCTCTGCCTCCTCTGAGCTGCTGCTGCCGTGGAGCTGGTTAATACTGGAGTTTTCAACCGAGAACTGGGCTCGCAAACTAGATCACGACCACACACACACACACACACACACACACACACACACACTGTATGATCAATAACACACACGATAAACAATCACACATTGAGTTAATGCTTTTATAATGCATTTAAAATCTGTAGACTGTTTTGTCATTCTGAGCCCAAAGAATTGCTGTTTTATAAATAATGATACTATAATAATTATCATTGTGTATGAAATGTGGTGTACCAATAATAATAATAAAACATTTTTACATATATTTTCAGGGTCAAACAGATCTGAACACATTATGGGATTAAGCAGAAACATTCAGATGAAGGTTAAAGTCATTAAATGAAACTGTTATTGATATTGTTTTACCTGTCTGGTTGCTCATTTTTAGCCTTGATGGGGTCTTTGGGTCCTAGGATGTTCCTCCAGTGCTCCACGGCTCCTTCTTTTACTAAAGCTAATGCTAACACCGGCCCACTGTCAACCACACACAGTTCATGTAGACAGTATAAATATAAACTGTATTTACTGGATATTTCTTAAATCCCCAAATCAGAAAAAGATGGCACAGTTTGGAAAACACAAATAAAAAAAAGAAATTCCAAATTTACTTTAACTTGTATTTGATTGCATACAATATCAACACAAAATATTTAATGTTTTGTTTGGTCAACTTCATTTCATTTGTGAATATACACCCTTTCTTTTCATTCAGACCTGCAACACACTCCAGAAAAAGTTGTGACAGGAGCAGTTTAGGGCTATTTATTAGGTAAATTGGTTCAATAATGATGTGATTTGACACAGGTGATGTCAACAGGTGATTGTAGTTATGATTCCATCCCAATTCATCCATCCATCTCAACCCATCCCAATCCATCCAACCATATATCCCAACCCATGCATCCTAGTCCATCCATCCCAATCTATCCATCCATCCCCCTCAATCTATCCATCCTAACCTATCCATCCCAATTTATCCATCCATCCATTCATCCATTTCAACCCATTCCAATCCATCCAACCATATATCCCAACCCATGTATCCTAATCCATGCATACCAATCTATCCATCCATCCCCCTCAATCTATCCATCCTAACCCATCCATCCCAATTTATCCATCCATCTCAACTCATCCCAATCCATCCAACCATATATCCCAACCCATGCATCCTAATCCATCCATCCCAATCTATCCATCCATCCCCCTCAATCTATCCATCCTAACCCATCCATCCCAATTTATCCATCCATCCATTCATCCATCTCAACCCATTCCAATCCATCCAACCATATATCCCAACCCATGCATCCTAATCCATGCATACCAATCTATCCATCCATCCCCCTTAATCTATCCATCCCAATCCATCTATCCATCCCAATCCATCCATCCCAATTTATCCATCCATTCCAACCCGTCCATCCCAATCCAAGTATCCCAGTTCATCTATCCATCCATGTTTGTGTTTGTGTGTGTGTGTATTTGTTGGTGTGTTTGTGTTATTGTACGTATGCATGTTTGTATATATGTTGTTTGTTGTTGAGAGTGTGCATGTGTGTGTTGTTGACCTGGTCATGTTCTCCATCAGGCTGTTGAAGTATTCCTCCTCCACATGAGTGCTGTAGAAGAGTCGCACCTGCTCCTCCGTCAGCATCAGCTCTTTCTGCATGGCCACTCTGAAACCAGCTTGACGGATGCGGCTCAGGATTTCCTCTAAAACACATTCACAGAGCATAAGTCTTCATATTTCATTACCGTTTTCTCATAGTTAAAGTTTCAGACACTGCAGAACCAGAGGAAATCGTCAAAAATACAAATGAATTGGTAAATCAATTCATCCATCCATCTCCAATCCATCCATCAATCTCCCATCCATACATCCCTGTACAATCAATCAATCAATCCATGCATCAATCGCCCATTCATACCAGAGGTCGCGTTAGACTTGAAAAAGTCCATCATAACCTATTATTGACCGTCAATTAATTTGCATATTTTCTAATCGCTTTTTTCATTCATATTTTAATAATGAACTTGCACGAAGAGCATATAGGCTAAATTATTTATTTATTTATTCCTCCTGCACCGACCTTAACCTAGGTGCTAGCCTGTGTGTAATCAAACGCATCAAGAGAAACCGATGCAGAGGCAGTTGTCATTAAATTCTGTGTCTTTGCCTCGGAAAGTCGACTTCTCGTGGCAGTTTTAAATTTGTTCGGGAGGCTGAAGCCGCGTTCTGCTGCCACACTGGAGAGCCCTTGCCAGAAGCGGCCTGGACTCTACAGACAGACTCAGGCCAGATATGGTTAACAGGAATCGGGCCAGTGCTTTACAGCCGCATCACAAACGCATGTGCGGGAGTGAGCTGCGGGCCTAATCAATCTCCCATCCATCCATCATCTCCAATCAATCTCCCATCCATCCATCCATCTCCAATCAATCCATCAATCAATCAATCTCACATTCATCCATCATCTCCAATCAATCTCCACTCCATCCATCTATCAATCTATCATCCATCAATCTCACATCCATCCATCATCTCCAATCAATCTCCCATCCATCCATCTATCAATCAATCCATCCATCCACCCATCTCCAATCAATCCATCCATCTCGCATGCATCCATCATCTCCAATCAATCTCTCATCCATCCATCTATCAATCAATCCATCCATCCACCCATCTCCAATCAATCCATCCATCTCGCATGCATCCATCTCACATCCATCCATCATCTCCAATCAATCTCCCATCCATCTATCAATCAATCCATCAATCTCACATCCTTCCATCATCTCCAATCAATCTCTCATCCATCCATCTATCAATCAATCCATCCATCCACCCATCTCCAATCAATCAATCCATCCATCTCACATGCATCCATCTCACATCCATCCATCATCTCCAATCAATCTCCCATCCATCTATCAATCAATCCATCCATCAATCTACCATCCATCCATCCATCTCCAATCAATCAATCCATCCATCTCACATCCATCAATCAATATCCCATCTATCCATTCATCCTTCAATCTTACATCCATCCATCAATCTCTCATCCATCCATCAATCTCCAATCAATCCATCCATCAATCTCTCATCCATCCACCAATCTCCAATCAATCCATCCATCAATCTCCCATCCATCCATCAATCTCCAATCAATCCATCCATCTGTCCATCTCTAATCAATCCATCCATCTATCTCCCATCCATCCATTCAATTCATCCATCTCCAATCGATTCATCCATCCATCCATCCATCAATCTCTCATCCATCCATCCATCTCCAATCAGTTCATCCATCCATCAATCTCCAATAAATCCATACATCAATCCCCAATCCCCCAATCTCCAATCAAACCATCCATCCATCCATCCATCAATCTTTTATCCATCCATCCATTCATCCATCCATCCATCTCCAATCAATCAATCCATTAATCTCCCATCCATACATTCAATCCATCCATCTCCAATCAATTTATCTATTCATCCATCTCTAATTAATTTATCCACCCATCCATTCATCAACCTCCAATTCACTTTCCCCCCCTCCCTCCCTCTAACAATCTCCAATCAATCCATCCATCCATCCATCAATCTCAGATCAATCCATCCATCTATCAATCTCAGAACAATCAATCCTTCCATCAATCTCAGATCAATCCATCCATCCATCAATCTCCAATCCATCCATCCATCCCTCTCCATCTATTCATCCATCCATCCATCAATCCATCCATCCATCCTTAAGGAGAAATTTGTCTTGCACAATCGAGGGAACAGAGAACATTTAGTGACAATATAAATGACTAAAACTTAAAAAAAAAACATTCATTATGACTTGCACGATTTACAATTAACATGAACTAAACAACTTTTTATAGTGTTTATAGTGGCTTAATTAAAAAATAAAAGCAAAAAATATGACTAAACACCACAATATCATAACAATAAAAATGCTAAATGAGAAAAGCATTGTTTTTTTCAGTGTGATGTCATGGTGCTGGTGAATTCTGATCATCAATATCAGTAAACTCTGCTTGAGTGTAATGTGTGCAAACTTTCGGGCCTCAGTGAGAGTGCAGGAGGTGTAAAAGCGTAACGTTGGCACCTGCCTCTGTTTTCCCTGGCAGCGTCGGGCCGGACGAGCGCCAGCGTTCGCTCCACGGGCTCCTCTTCCGGCCTGGAGTCCCACACACTGAAGCTGAAGTTGGGGAAGAAGAAGGCCAGTTCCCTGCTGGCGCGCTCGCGGTCGGAGCTGCCGTGGAGGCCGTTCAGAAGGCTTTCAGAGCCGTACTGCGCCCGCAGGCTGAGGACAGACAGATGGAGAAACCGCGGGCTCTCAGGATGTGTTGAGCTAAAACTGATACTGATCAAAGCTGTGAGCGCAATATGGAGCGGCAGCGCAACTCCAACACATGAGCTTTACTGGAGGAATCATGTTAGGAACACTCTAGAGAATTACTCAGCGTCTGCACGGGAACATGTGTCGTTTACACTTCCCTATTAATGATGATCATCATTTGTTCAGGAAAAATATATACAGTTCAAGCCAGAATTATTAGCTCCCCCTGTATGTTTTTCCCTCCAATTTCTATTTAACGGAGAAAAGATTTTTAAACACATTTTTAAACATGATAGTTTTAATAACTCATTACTAATAAATGATTGTTGCCATGGTAACAGCGCATAATATTTGACTAAATATTTTAATAAGATACTAGTATTCAGCTTAAAGTGACATTGAAAGGCTTAACCAGGTTAATTAGATTAATTATGCGAGTTTGGTTAATTAGACAAATCATTGTATCTGAAAAAAATAGCTAGCTAGGGGGCTTATAATTTTGACCTTAATGTATTTAAAAAAATTTTAAACTTATATAAGTGTAGCGGATATAAAACAACATTCAGTCACCATTCAAATGTATGTATCTTTTACTAGATAAAATGTTCAGTGGTTATATATATATATATTTATTATTATAATTTATTGATGTATTCATTCATTCGTTCATTCAATTTTGTTTTGTTTATTCATTCCTCCATTTATAACTGTTTTTATAATTATTTGCATTAATTTATTCATTAATCGTGTTTTTTTTAATTATTTTATGTTCATTCATTCATTCATCATCATGTATTTACTGACTCCAGGTAATGCACTACCTCTCAGGCTGCTGTCTCCGGGCCTCCTCTCTGTTATTTTATTCACTCATTCATTAGTCACACACACTTAATCGGGCTGCTCTCTCTGGACATCTTGTATATTATTTCACTCCTTTTATTTAATCATTCATTCATCATGTATTTACTGACTGAGTGTTTCTCAAGGTAATGCCATACCTCTCAGGGTACTCTCTCCGGGCATCCTGTAAATTTCCATCCTGTTTATCCAGGTACTGTAGTATTTCCTGGGCTGTTCTCTCTGGGCCTCTTTGATTGTTATTTAATTCTTTCATTCGTTATCTCATTCATCATGTATTTACTGACTAATTGTTTCTTCAGGTAGTGCACTACCTCTTGGGCTGCTCTCTCCAGGCCTACTCTATATTAATTCATTCATTTATTCACTCTTTCACCATGTATATTATTAACTGATTGCTTTTTCAGTTAATGCAGTACCTTTTGGCTGCTCGTTCCGTTCCTCCTCTCTGTTATTTTATTCATTCATTCCGTCATTAATTAATGTCTGATTTCTCCAGGTAATGTGATACCTTTTGGGCTGCTCTCTCTGGGCCTCCTCTATATTCATTCATTCATTCATTCATTCATTTGTTTACTGACTGATTGTTTCTCCTGGTAATGCACAACCACTCGGGCTGCTCTCTCCAGGCCTTCTTAACATTCATTCATTCATTCATTCATTCATTCATTCATTCATCCATCCATCCATCCATCCATCCATCCATCCATCCATCCATCCATCATCATGTATTTATTGATTGGTTGTTTCTCCAGGTAATTCCGCTACCTCTGCTCTCTCTGGGCCTACTCTATGTATCATTCATTCGTTAATCTGTTCTTTCATTCATTCATTCCAGTGTTTCCTCTAGGATTTTTTCCAGCTGTGGCGGCAGGCCTTTTTTACACAGATCTACCAACTACCTGTGGCATTATTTCAATGATAAATGTCGTGAGCGCAGTATTACAAGTCGAGATCGCATTTATGTAATAGCCTACGAGCATGCGAATCTCTTTGCTTGTGCACCGTTTTCCTCTAATCAAAAACTTCTTGCACACCCCCTCAAATTTATGCCGCTCAAGCGCAGATCTTCTTGTGCGCTCTCACATAAACGCTGCTGAAGTGCGATTAAGCACGTTTACGTAACCAGTATGTCTACAACATTCATTCATTCATTCATTCATTCATTCATTCATTCATTCATTCTATCATTCATTCATTCATTTACTCACTCACTCATTCATTCATTCATTCATTCATTCATTCATTCATGTATTTATTGATTGGTTGTTTCTCCAGGTAATGCACTACCTCTGCTCTCACTGGGCCTTGTCTATATTATTCCATTCATTCGTTAATCTGTTTATTTATTCATTCATTCATTATGTATTTATTGACTGATTGTTTTTAGTTAATGCAGAAACTTTTGGTTGCTATTTC
The DNA here is from genome assembly GCF_052040795.2 of Danio rerio. NCBI lineage: Eukaryota > Metazoa > Chordata > Actinopteri > Cypriniformes > Danionidae > Danio > Danio rerio. The sequence goes on along the minus strand of NC_141029.1, from coordinate 54,527,410 downwards.
CATTCCTCTTCTCTGTTATTTCATTAATTCATTCCATCATTCATTTACTGATTAATTGTTTCTACAGGTAATGTGGTACCTTTTGAGCTACTCTCTCTGGGCCTCCTTTTCATTCATTCATTCATTCACTCACTCATTCATTCATTTGTCATTCATTCATTCATTCATTCATTCATCATCATCTATTTATTGATTGGTTGTTTCTCCAGGTAATGTGATACCTCTGCTCTCTCTGGGCCTCCTCTATATTATTTCATTCATTCGTTAATCTGTTCATTCATTCATTCATTAATTCATTCATTCATTCATCTATCATCATGTGTTTACTGACTGATTGTGTTTTCTGGTAATGCACTACCTGTCAGTCTGCTTTCTCCAAGCCTCTTTAACATTCATTCATTCATTTATTCATTCATTCATCCATCCATCCATCCATTCATTGTTTTTCCAGGTAATGTGGTACCTCTGCTTTCTCTGGGCCTCCTCTATATTATTTAATTCATTTGTTAATCTGTTCATTCATTCATTCATCTATCATCATGTGTTTACTGACTGATTGTTTCTCCTGGTAATGCACTACCTGTCAGTCTGTTTTCTCCAAGCCTCTTTAACATTCATTCATTCATTTATTCATTCATTCATCCATCCATCCAACTATTCATTGTTTTTCCAGATAATGTGGTACCTCTGCTTTCTCTGAGCCTCCTCTTTATTATTTCATTCATTTGTTAATCTGTTTATTCATTCATTCATTCATTCATTCATTTATGTATTTATTGATTGGTTGTTTTTTTAGGTAATGTGATAACTCTGCTTTCTCTGGGCCTCCTCTATATTATTTCATTCATTTGTTAATATGTTCATTCATTCATTCATTCATTCATTCATTCATTCATTTATGTATTTATTGACTAATTGTTTCTCCAGGTAATGCGATACCTTTCAGGCTGCTCTCTCCGGGCCTCCTCCACATCAGCAGGGCCGATGAATTCTCTCCAGGCCGGAATGACGTCCTCACAGCCCTCTGTCTTGGAGATGACCAGGACATGCGATGGGCCGCTCGACATAAACTGGACGAGCTCCTGAAAGTACGGCTGCAGAAACACACAAACACGCACGCTGGAGCTCTGCCATTCCTCTCCATCAGCAAAAACACAGGCTATTTTTAGAGGATTCATTCATTTACCTCCGCGGCTTTGTGTTGATAGAAGTCCTGAGCTTCTGCTTCAGTTAGCGTTCGCTCCTCATGCGCCAAAATCACAAAACCGGCATCCTGAATCTATGAGAAAAAAAGCACACAGTGTATTCATTTTACCTGTGAAGTAGAGCTGCAAGTGTTTCTATACAGCTGAAGACAAAATCCAAGTGCTGTTTAATGGAGAGAGGGTTTTTTCAACACATTATTTTTAATAACTAATTTCTTTTGTCTTCGAAATGTTGGGCAGTACATAATATTTTACTGGTTATTCTGCAAGTATATGCTAGTATTCAGCAATTTAAAAGGCTTAACTAGGTTAATTACTGTGCATCCGGAAAGTGTTCATAGCGCTTCACTCCTTCCGCATTTTTTTGTCACAGCCTTTTTCCAAAATGGATTAAGATCATTTATTTCCTCAACATTCTACACACAATACCCCATTGTCATGTTCACCAGCGACGTAACCACCATAGATCGCTGAAAAACATTCAAATCCACATGAACTACAAATCCGCCATGTTATGGACTACAGATCCAGTCATGCAACACACTCACCTGCTGCAAGTCACTCACACCTGAAGCTGCTTTTGGACTAATAACTGCACTTTAAATACAGCACACTAAAGGCTGATCTATACTTCTGCATTAAGCAAATGCATATGCTATGGCGCGGCCTATGCATGGACGCATAGCCCTCACCGTGACCATCGGCGTTGCTGACGCGCTCCCCTTTAAAAATGTAACTATACGTCGCAATAACACGTAGTGCAAGCTCTGTGATTGGTCAGTTTGGTAGCCCTGATGAGTGTGGGCGGGACCGAGAGCTGCGCGAGCCCAATGGAGCGATTGTTTACAAGTGTGGAGTCCCGTAAAGGAGCTCTGGATGGAAAGTTTTGTTTTGTTTTTACCTCATGGTTAAAGTTGTTGCATGTTTGCCAGTTCCTGCCTCTAAATGATCGAGTTTGAGCCACTTGTACATTCGGGAAGCGTTCAGAAAAAAAAACACCAGCAAAGAAACTCGAAACAGAGGAACATCAACACCTCACTGCCAACTAGCATTTCGGAAGTGTTATTGCAAAGCAACAGAGGCAGCGCGCAGAAGTATAAATGCACAGCTACGCGTGTTGCATGTGCCCTACGTTACGCCAATCACTTGACGCAGAAGTATAAACCAGGCTTAACACACAGTTGCTGCTTAGTCTTCTGTTACAATGGTGTGACACTGACAACAGGGGTGTGGATCCAAATGCAGGTTAATTTAGCAGAATGGTCAGGCAAGCAACACTAATCACAGGGGCAAACAAATATATACAGGCAAATCCAGATTCATAGTCTAAATAACAGGCGAGTGGTCAGGAGGCAGGCAGCAGAAAGGGATAAACAATACAAACATAACAAAGCAAGGGTCAAAACCGGCAAGACAAAGAAAGGAAAAACGTGTTGTAATGTCACGTAATCAGATAACACGTTTTCCTTGCTTTGTCTTGCCGGTTTTCAATCTCGCTTTGTTTTGTTTGTATTGTTTGTTCCTTGATTTATGGTTTCATACATTATATTACAGATGAATTGTTCACCACTAAACTAACAATGTGAGTTTGGTTAGTTTTGATTTCATGTGGACTTTAAACTCCTTAAAGGCCTAAACACATGCAAATAATAAACATCCATCTATTATGGTTAAAGTCTGCAGTGACTCCACAAGTCTCATGTCTTCTGAACTATTCCATATATCATGTAATGTAAATATTGTTGATGGACACATTATGATGTTGATTTTGAATTGATACAGCTGAGGGCAAAATTATGAGCCCTCCTATGCAATATTTATTCTTTTTCAAATATTTCTTAAATGATATGTAGGGAATTTTTCACAGTATTTCCTATAATATTTTTTCTTCTGGAGAAAGTCTTATTTGTTTTATTTTGGCTAGAATGAAAGCAGTTTTTACTTTTTCAACATGTCAACTTTATTAGCCCCTTTAGCAATATTTGTTTTCGATTGCCTACCATATCGGTCAACCCTCCCTTTTTCCCGGGATTCTCCTGTATTTTACAGTTCTATCTTGCTATCATCCCATAAAGGTATTTTCCCGTATTTCTCCCGTATTTTCAGTCTTTCTCTGAAGGATGGCAATAAAGCGCCTAGCCTCCCTATACGCAACCTATACCAGACTCAGACTCAGCTTTATTATCCAGTTAGGGAAACTAAAATTGCAACATGGTGCCATAACACAGGCAAAGTTCCATGTACACATTATTAAAATATTACCACACAACATCCATACATCAATATGTAGATACATCCCCCTCCCCCCTTGACTCATTTAATGACCTAATGGCCACAATTCTAAAAGAATTTCTGGTTCTATTTGTCCTGCAAATAGAAACCTAAAACGACGTCCTGATGGCAACAACTGAAATACAGAAGTACAATGGGTGATCCGGGGTGCATAGGATACCCTGAGCTCTCTTTAGAACATATTTATGGCAGATTACCATTGGACCAGTCTGGTTAAAACCAATGATCTTGCCTCCCACTTTCACCAGGCTGTTCAGCCTGTTCTTGCTTCACACACTCAGATTACCGTACCAAGATTACAATGCAAAAAGATAAAACAGATTCAATAAATAGTTTATAAAACAGCGTCATCATACAGGTACAAACCTGAAATGGTCTAAGTTTCCTTGTCTTTCCTAAGTCTTTGTTGAACTTTTTCCCGTATTTTTGGTGGTTCCTGCACATGTCTCAAAAGAAAATGTCTCTATCATAATCTATGCAAAAGTTATTTTATTTTAAAGCCCCTGTCAGATCACATGATTTTTATTGTCGGTTATGAAAGTCACTATATCAGATCCTGCAATATTTTTTCTTGATAAAATCGTGACTTTTTTTCTCCCATTTTTAGATTTCTGATCAAGTCAGATTTGATAATGTGGCGAATCATCCGATTTTTATTGAGCAGGTGTAATATTTATAAATATTAATTATTCGAATTCTTGTATTCTCTAAGGTGCCGCTGTCATCATTAACCTGGACTGATTTTGAAGCACTTTACCTCAGATGTTATTCTTGTTTATTTTGTAGATAACTGACCAACAAAAATATATTAAAATTAGCCTAATTATCAATGTTATATTTTCCTATTATATTAATTATAAATTATTGTAATTAATAATTTAAATTATTCAAATACAATGATGTGCTTTCATTTCCTTGGTCTAACTCGCGACAATGAATGAATGTAGCCTTTGACAGCAAGCATCAGTGTTTTTAATGATTGAAATGAGAATAAGGGATGATGATGGGGCGGGTGGTGCTGGAGATGTGCATAACCTTGAATAAAATCCTGCTGGTGCCCCTGGAAGAAAGAACTCAGAATGGAGATGTCGGCATATTTGTGCCAGTTTTTCAGATAAAATTGCTTAAAACACATAATATTTTAGAGAAAATAGTTAAAGCTTGCATAGCCAATGACTGGGTATATCCACCCGTGACCAACCCATCTGTAAATATGCAGCCTGTTTCTGATCACCTGACCAGCTCAATAACAGCAGCACCCACTAATATAACTGATAAATGATGTGCTCCTATTGGGCCGTGTCACCCACGTGGTGGAACTCGTTGTAAAAAACGAGAAAAGATTAAACATGCTAGACTTTCTGCGACCAGACCAATTGTCATGAACTATGGCACATTACAAGACAAGAAACGATTGAATCTTGTGTCACGACATCTATTTGTCAGTTACGAATCTCTACGACACCCTACGTCAAGAAAATCATGCCAAAATCGTGTGATCTGACTAATGCTTAACTGATGAGAGAATGGAACCACTTTTGGGGGTATTGGACCAGTACAGACCTTTAAAATTTAAAGAATGCAGAAGTAAACCACACTGTAAGAAAAAAAATCGTAAAAAAAAAGGTCAAATGACTGGCAGCTACGGCTGCCAAACAAAAACCATAAAGTTACGGTAAAATGTCTTTGTTGAAATAAAGTGCAAAAAATAATAAATCTACAGATATTTTAATTAAAATGTTTACAGAAAAACACTGTTATTTTACAGCCTTTTCCTAAATTAATACGATCAAATACGCTCAATAAAGGTATACACTGATCAAACATCATCAATAAATCATTACGATTAAACCATAGACTGTAAAATATAGTTATAGTATATATAAGTTTTTTTTTACAGTGCATAGATATATACACTAGATATTGCATAGGGACCCTGAGCATGCGTCAATAGCGCCGCCATATTTGTACAGTGCTCACAGGACAAGTGTCGTTCAACCGCACTAGCCAAGACAGTGTTACTACGTGAAAATGCTGGACTTTAGCGCTGTCTACGGGTGTAGTAATGAGCAAACAAAGAAAACAAAGCTCAGAGGCAGAACATTTCATAGGTAAGGTTTAGTTTTTCACGTTTTTGTATGTTATGAACTTTTGTGCTACACAGGTAACGTTATTGATGATAATACAGTCACTTACTCAGGGTAGATAGTACATTTCCATACACTCAAACACAAGCTTTTTGTCAGAAATGCCTGTGTGACCACTTATCCATCAATGTAGAAAAGTGATGTAAAATATAATTTTCTTAATTTATAAAAATATTTTTATCATACTGACCTCCGGGAAAACTCGGAGATATATGTGTATATCTCTGGCTCTCGATGGCCACAGTCCTTCACTGCAGCTTGGTCCCACATTCATTTCAAAGGAACGCTACCCTGTACTAAAGTGGCGGCTCTATTGACGCAATCCTTCTAATAGACAACAACAGGGTAGGCGACATCTAATGTATATATTCATGGAAGTAAACAACTTCATGGAGTTGGTAACAGGTACGCAGAGTTTGAAGGCCTAGTTAAGCCTTTAAATGTCACTTTAAGCTGAATACTAGTATCTTGAAGAATATCTAGTCAAATATTATGTACTATCATCATGGCAAAGTTAAAATAAATCAGTTATTAGAGATGAGTTATTAAAACTATTATGTTAAGACAGTGGTTCTCAAACTGTGGTATGTGTACCACTAGTGGTAGGCGGGCTTCCTTCTAGTGGTACGCGGAGGAATGAAATGTCATGTACATGCTATATATATTACAAAATATATAAAAAATTATGTATATGACATATAGCCTATATTTCTGAGGTAATCTGCCACGTTTTTTTTAACTGTGCAGAGTTGTAGCTGCTTTACTGGGCCTTCTACGCTACTGTATTTCAATACTGCTCATTTTGGTGGTACTTGGAGAGAGATTTTTTTTCTTAGATGATACTTGATGAAAAAAGTTTGAGAACCACTGTGTTAAGAAATGTGTTGAGAAAAATCTTCTTTTCACTAAACAAAAATTGGTGAAAAAATATAAAAGGAATCAATTTAGCAGGAGGGCGAATAATTCTTTGACTGTATTTTGTGCAGCACTACTACGTGAAATGAACAAAAAAAAAAAACAATATGTTTGTCCCAAACTGAGTTCCTTTTTTTACCTTCATTATAATCTCGTCTGCTTTGCCGTGGGCCACTACATCCGGCTTGATTATTGCCACTGTGTAGGACTTGTCTGTAGGAACTAAAAAAGCAAAAGCACAGTGGGTAAATTCAGCAAACCGAACAAACTACAATGATAAATAAGGGAAAAAAAGATTACCGGTCACATCTTCATCATGCGGATGATCCTCAGTGTCATCGTTCACTTCCTCTTCCTCAGTTAAACCTTCATCTTTCACCTGCAGTCACAAATGTCATCTCCTTCAGCATCTAATCAGAGCTGGAACTTTATTATTTTCAGCTTTTAACTAAATTTGAGCAGCTTTAGTTTTTATTTTTATCTTAAAATGATAGGACATCCAAAAATAAAAATTTACTCACACTGAAGTGGTTTTAAACTTTTATGAATTTCTTTTTTCTGTTAAACACAGGACAACATATCCTGAAAACTGTTGGGAAAAAATCTGCCATTGACATCCATAGTAGGAATAAAAAATACTATGGAAGTCAATGGCTGCTTTTTTCTTCTATATTCTTCAGTGTATTATCTTCGTTAGTGTTCAACAGAAGTCAGAAACTCAAACTGGTTTGGTTGAGTAAATGATGACAGAATTTACATTTTTGGATGAACTGTTGCTTTAAAGATTCATATACTGCTTTTTAAAATGTCATCCTGCTACATTAGCCTATTTTATTAGTCATATTTTTATTTTAAATGGACAAAATGATTAAAGAAATACTCTGAAGTTGGCTTGACAAAGGCAGGTCCGGAATGTCAAATGTTTGTAGATTTAGCATGTTTTTCAACATGTTTGGTTGCAGGAATTAACAGCAATATTTTAGCATGTTAAGTGTTAGCTTAAATTAGCCTGTTGTTTGCATGTTTTTAGCATATTTACCAATTTGATTGCTGAAATTACCATGCCAGCAATATTTCATCATGTTTAGCATTATGTTAGCCTAAATTATTCTTGTGTGTTTTAGCAATTGTTAGCATAGATTGGCATTTTGTTAACATGTTTCTAGCAGGTTTAGCATTGCTAGTTCTAATTAGCCTTTTGCTGGCATGTTTTATTAACATGTTTAACAATTTGATTGCTCAAACTAACGTTTCAGCATTTTTTGTATTATACTAGCATCAGTTAGCATGCTGCTAACATGTTTCTTATAAGTATTTCTAGCACATTTATCATCTGGCTAATATGTTTTAACATTAGATACATGTTGTAAAACATGCAAAATGTTTAATGTGCTGCTTGCATGTTTTACAACATGGCTGACATGTTTTAGAATGTTGCTAACATTCTATGATCCTATTTTAATATTAATTGACAAACATTAGCATGATGTTATCATGCTTCTAGCATTAATTATCCTAGCATGTTTGAGCAATTGTAAGCATAAATTAGCATGTTATTTGCATGTTTTAGCATGTTTAACAATTAACATGTTGTCAGCATCTTTAGCATGATTTTAGCATAAATTATTCTAGTATGTTTAGCAATTGTTAGCATACACTGGCATGTTGTTAACAGGTTTCTAGCAGGGTTGCCCCATTGCTAGTAATGATTAGCATATTACTAGCATGTTTTAATGTGGATAACATGTTTTTGCTTTGCTGGCATTAAGTTTTTAGCATGTTTAACAATTAGATAGTAGCATCTGTTAGTATTTTTGCTTAAATGATTCTAACAAGTATTTCTAGCACATTTATCATCTGGCTAGCGTGTTTTAACATTTGCTACCATGCGTTTACCATGTAGAATGTTTAACGTGCTGCTTGCATTTTTTACAACATGGCTAACATCTTTTAGAGTCTTGCTAACAATTTATCTTGTTATTTTTTAATATTATTTGACAAAAATTAGCATATTGTAAGCATGTTTCTAGCTTTGGTTAGCACATTGCTATAACATTGATATGACATGTTTCTAAAGCATGTTACTCACATTTCTTCATTGTTTTACCTGCGGTTAGCATATTTACGAACACTGTTAACTTATTAGCAGAAATAGCATCTTTTAATACCCTGCTAGCATAGTTTAAGCACATTGTTAAAATGTTTCTAGCATGTTTTAATACATAGTTTTTTATTTTACTGTTTAATGTTTTTTATTTTATTGATATGTATCTATTTTGACGATAAAGTAGTCAAGTAAATAAGTTTATCAGAGTATGAATGTATTTTTCAGCATTGACTGGTCATAGTATTTGTGTTCAGGCTGCTGATGTGTGAAGTGTCTCACTGCTCTGCGGGCTCCGCCGTGCTCCAGGACATTTTTTTCATTGCTCAGCTCCTCCTGTATGGTCTTCTGCAGGAGAGGAGCGTTTGGCCCTCGCAGAACTGACACCAGCTCACCTCCCTACAACAACACAAAGCCATCATACACAGATGGGGCAACTCTCTTTTCACAGCATCACAGTTAAAAGTAAAAATGTAACCTGTTTTATATGGAAGATAATTTCCATTATGGAATAAAACAATAATTGTTTTACCTCAAAATTCAGACTTTTGTTCTTGTAGTTTATATCTCAAAATTATTTTATTATTTTGCATCTGAAAAATTGTTCATGACTCACAGTTTTGACTTAAACCCAGGCTCATTCTGAAATGTACCCTTATATACATTTCTGGAGAGTGCCAAATACCTTCCAGGTGCTACTTTTTTTTTTTTGCAGTTTTTGTTTTCGCAAATTCACCAGAGAGCACTGTGTACGCTTTTTCAGATCTCAAATTTCTCTCGCGAGTGCCATTCGCACCTGCTGTTCTCACGCAAATCCACCACTAACTGACTTACTGAATGACTGACTGCCCGATCGACTTACCTGCCCTCCTCCTTCCCTAAACCCAACCAATAGTGTTTTTAAAAGCATGAATTGACCCACCCACCCACTTCCCGAAACCCAACAGACAGTTTTCAAAAGCATCAATTGACCTGCCCATCCACTTCCCTAAACCCAACCAATAGTGTTTTCAAAAGTATCAATTAGCCCGCCCACTTTCTTCCCTAAACCCAACCAATAGTGTTTTTAAAAGCATCGATTGACCCACCCACCCACTTCCCTAAACCCAACCAATAGTGTTTTCAAAAGCATCAATTGACCCGCCCACCCACTTCCCTAAACCCAACTGACAGTGTTTTCAAAAGCATCGATTGACTCGCCAACCCACTTCCCTACCCCCCAACCGACAGTGTTTTCAAAAGCATCAATTGACCCACCTACCCTCTTCCATAAACCCAACCGACAGTGTTTTCAAAAGCATCGATTGACTCGCCAACCCACTTCCCTACCCCCCAACCGACAGTGTTTTCAAAAGCATCAACTGACCCACCCACCCTCTTTCCTAAACCCAACCGACAGTGTTTTCAAAAGCATCGATTGACTCGCCAACCCACTTCCCTACCCCCAACCGACAGTGTTTTCAAAAGCATCAATTGACCCACCTACCCTCTTCCATAAACCCAACCGACAGTGTTTTCAAAAGCATCGATTGACTCGCCAACCCACTTCCCTACCCCCCAACCGACAGTGTTTTCAAAAGCATCAACTGACCCACCCACCCTCTTTCCTAAACCCAACCGACAGTGTTTTCAAAAGCATCAATTGACCCGCCCACCCTCTTTCCTAAACCCAACCGACAGTGTTTTCAAAAGCATCGATTGACTCGCCAACCCACTTCCCTAAACCCAACCAATAATGTTTTCAAAAGCATCGATTGGCTACATAATTCACAATTTCCAGAAATGTATATAGGGCTACCCCTGTTTGCTCATTTATATTTGCATAATTTTTTTTAAGTATGAATTAGCTAAAACTTGGAGGCACTCTGAGAAGTGCACATATTTTAGACCCACCGCATAAAACAGAAAGGTGGGCTCACACTTTCCTCTGTACATCTCCAGAGCTTCAATCCCATCTGCCTCAGCCTGCAGGGATGATAAGACGGCGTGACAAAAATGTCGACATTTAAAATGATTGTTTGTGTGCAATCTAATCTTCAGAGCGGCTTATCTCACCGTGGCAAAATGCAGCAGCTCGTCTCCCAGCTCGTTCTTGATTTTCCTGAAGAGACCGACGACTGCGCGGCAGGGACCACACCACTGCTGGTACACATCAACCACTAACACACAACACATTAAAGTCCACATGACATCAAACCTAACCATATTGATTTTGTTAGCTCACATTGCTAGTTTTGTGGTGAACAATTCATCTGTGCATTGTTTGCACTGGTTCATTGAAATCTGAAAACGCACTTCCTGTTTGTTTTCAGTTAAATGCTCAGAATATGTCACTCTTAGGTACAGGGCGTGGCTAATATACTTAGCCACACCCCTCCAGCTGTCAAAAAATGGTGAGCAGGAGGAGTCTGTTAGGTTGTAATAAAGCTCCCCAAACCTTTTTCCACATCTTTCTGAATGAAATGCCTACTTTACTACATCCAATCATCTCAAAGTAGAAAAAACAAGCCACGCCCACTGTTTTCTCATTTACAGTTTTTCTCAGTAACTTTGGTGCATTTCTCACAACACTATTTACATTTGCACAACAGTTAATGCATTTCTCAAAACAATTAGTCATTTGTGCACATCATAGTAGCAGTTTCTCATTCCTTCCAACAAATTACGAATGCTTTTGGAAAATAGCAAAGAGTTCTATGAAAGCAATTGATGCATGTCCAAAAGCATCTGCAATTTGTTGGAAGGAATGAGAAACTGCTACTAGGATGTGCACAAATGTCTAATTATTTTGAGAAATGCATTACCTGTTGTGCAAATGTAAATAGTGTTGTGAGAAATGCACCAAAGCCACTGAGAAAAACTGTAACTAAACTTGTGAATGATGAATAGTCATTCTATATAAAACTGATAGTCCTCATTTCATAACTTGAGTCATTACATACACAAATGTTGAACCAGTTGTCAAAATCTGTCTAGCAAATTTTATTAAAATTTTTTAAAAATCTTTATTTTACTGAAAATGTCTTCTAAATTAAACAATTTCATGAATGATTTACAGACCTGTGTGTGTTTTAGGATCAGTTTCAATATGTACTGCAATATTGTAAACAGTTGTGCACAAGTCTAGCCAAAAGAAGGTTTATGTTTGTTGTAAATACTGTAAAGGTGTGTTTATTCTTTTGCACAATGTTGTGAATAAATTATAATTGTAAAGTGCAAATTCAGTAAAACTGTAAAACATTCAGTGTCTTGTACTCAGATACCTCACTAAATGCAGTGATGTCTAAATTTACTGTAGTTTTTTAAATGGCTGTGCAAATAGTATACAGTGCTGTCTTGAGTATTTTCAGGAAGTGTCACCAAAATCAGATTGCATTGAAAAAATGTAGAGTAAACTGTCATAATGAAAACAGGACTAAGCCATTTGACAATCTTGTTCTTAAACAATGGTGGCAGGACTTTTCATTTTGATGACACTGACACTTTGATTGACATCAATACTTGCTTTTGAGGAATGAACTCTCCATTTTGATCATGTGACGCGCTTTTGCAGGTTATCAGCTAGGTTTTGCAGTTTGTACTAATTGTTTTGAGAAATGCATTAACTGTTGTGCAAAAATGCACTGGTGTTGTGAGAAATGCACCAAAGCCACTGAGAAAAACTGTAATATTTAATTTCTCTAGGAACTGCGTCACAACATGAGAAAACAAATGGTCACAGCTTCCAGCTCACGTGGACTTTCTGACACGCAGAAAACTCTGTCCACATAAAAAAATGCTACGGTCATTAATAGTAATAGTAAATACTATAGTGTTTTTGAATCATACTATAGTGATGTGTATTATTATATATGTATGTATGTATGTATGTATGTATGTATGTGTGTATATATATATATATATATATATATATATATATATATATATATATATATACATATATATATATACACACACACATATATATATATATATATATATATATATATATATATATATATATATATATATATATATATATATATATACACTGTAGTATGCGTAGTTTTTAATACAGTAAACTGTGATGAAAATAAATAAAATACAAATAAATATATAAAATATAAAGAAATTAAATAAAAATAAAGAAATAAAATACATTCATTCATTTTCTTTTCAACGTAGTATCTTTATTCATGTGTTTGTTATTTTAAAGTTATATACAGTCAATAAATAAGCTTTTTAATTTACAATTTACATTTACAATTTCGTTGTTGATTATATTTTACTATCTCATTTTATGTCTCAATTATTGTACATAAACAATATATTAATTACTACTACTTCTCCCTGTGTTCGCATGGGTTTCCTCCAGGTGACAGACAGACAGACAGACAGACAGACAGACAGACAGACAGACAGACAGACAGACAGACAGACAGACAGACAGACAGACAGACAGACAGACAGACAGACAGATAGATAGATAGATAGATAGATAGATAGATAGATAGATAGATCTTTCACTCACCTATTAACCCTTTCAATGCAAGAGCTTCACTCCATTGTTCGTCATTATTAATATTTATCTAAATATAAAAGTTTTCAGGGGGTTTTAATATGAGACACAAAGTAAACAAAGCAGAAATTAACGTTACAGTTGTCCCAGATAATTTACTACAAACCTGTAAACTGATCTCCTTCTTTTTAGCAGCCATAGCAAGCGTGATTTGAATGATCCAAAGTAGCTATTGGACGTTAATAATTGTTGCAGATGCTGTTTATTATTATGTCGTCGCTTTTTTCCGTTTCTGAAAAGTTTCAGTGCGGGACAGTATCAGCGCATGCGCAGCACGGACTGTTTCGCGTTCTCGTCGCTCAGCAACCGTTTATGAGCCGCTACAGCTCCGCTATCTGCTGGAGCATCTGTGTATTGCAGATATGAAAAATGTTCAGTCTGCTATAAGGTAACAAAACCAGAATCACTTTTGCAGTTTATTGTTGTTATATCTTTTATTTCAGATTCTTAGTCCATATCCAAAAACACAACAATGCCAGAGATTAATAAATAAGAATTTAATAAATAATAAAGTCATAATAAAGCAGATTTCAGACTTATTGAATGCTGAATTCAAGATGTGAAACTAATATCCAGCATGTTTGGCAGAAAGTAGTTGATCCCGTTTCACCCAAAAATCTTAGGATAAGATTGTGTATTCAGCTTAAAGAAAATGATGCTTGTTTTAAAAAGTTACTCTGACACATAACAGTTTTATTTATTTATTTGTATTTTATTTATTTAAAAAAAATTTAGTTAGTTAGTTAATCATTTATTTTTATTTATTTATTTTTTATTTATTTATTCATTTGAATTTTATTTATTTATTTATTTATTTGTTTGTATTTATTAATTTTTATTTATTTGTTTGTGTTTAATTTATTTATTCATTTGTATTTTTGTATTTAATTGTAATTATTTATATTTTATTTATTTATTTATTTGTATTTTTTATATAATTTTATTTATTTATTTGTATTCATTTATTTGAATTATATTTATTTATATTTATAGCTATTCATTTATTTTTATTTATTTATATATTTGTATTTATTTATTTATTTTATTTATTTGTATTTTATTTATTTATTTGTATTTGAATTTTATAAAATTTTTATTTTATTTTTTCATTGTATTTTATTTATTTGTATTTTATTCATTTATTATTTTATTTGTATTTTATTTATTTGTATTTTATTTATTTATTCATTCGTTTATTTATATATATATATATATTGTATTTTATTTATTTGTATTTATTTGAATTTTATTAAAATTGTATTTATTTTATTTGTTTGTTTGTTTTTATTTATTTGGATTTTATTTATTTATTTATTTATTTATTTATTTACATTATTATTATTTGCATTATACATTTTTTTCTTTGCATTTAAGTACAATTAAGTATACATCCCCAAAATGCATACCCATAGCTCTTCTTGCCTAAATATGTACGCCTAAACTAATAAACTTCACTCATGCATGAATGAAACAATGAATTTTTGAACAACGAAACAATGAAGTCTTCATATGGTTCAATATTAAATAATTGCATCTGTTTTATGTTCTTTAAATAAGGTTCTTTTAGAAACAAGTAGCCAAGGACTTCTGTATATATTCTTTCCCCTACAGTGGAAGTCAATGGCTACAGGTTTCCAAACATTCAAAATATCCTTTTTTGTCTTCAACCTGAGTAAATGTTCAGTAAAAGTTAGTTTTCAGGTGAAGTATCTCTTTAAGTTTATGAGTTGTTCAAACTGTGTAACCCAATTGCATGTATAGCAGTTGAGCTCTGTAAATGTTTGAGAGAAAGAAAGCGAGCACTGAAGGCGGTGTCAGCAAACACAGTTATCGCCACATGTCTTTTTGTTTTTCTGTCTGCAGGACTGTGCAGTCTGGGATAGGCGGACATTCCTCACATAAGACCACTGATGTGGAGCAGAGCCAAACATAACAGCAGATCTCAGACTGCAAACACCACATTCACTCCATTCCACAGCCGCATAAACAGTTGAAGCAAGAATTATTCGCCCCCCTGTATATTTTTTTTCCAATTTCTGTTTAACGGAAGGAAGATTTTTTCAACACATTTCTAAACATAATAGTTTTAATAACTCATCTCTAATAACTGATTTCTTTTATCTTGTTGATTCCCTCTAATGTGTTTATTCACTGCTGGATTGTTTTACCCAATGTTGGGTCGAAAAGCTGGCCTCCGTTACATATTGACAAACCCAAGAGTTGGGTTAAAAAGTGTTATTCATGAATTTTCCTTTGGCATAGTCCCTTTATTTATAAGGGGTCGCCACAGCGGAATGAACTGCCAACTTATCCAGCATATGTTTTACACAGCGGATGCCCTTCCAGCTGCAACCCAGTACTCAGAAACACCCATACACACTCATTAACACACACTCACACTACGGCCAATTTAGTTTATTCAATTCACCTATAGCGCATGTGTTCAGACTGTGGGGGAAACCGGAGCACCCGGAGGAAACCTACGCCAACACGGGGAGAACGTGCAAACTCCACACAGAAATGCCAACCGACCCAGCCAAGACTCAAACCAGCGACCTTTTTGCTGTGAGGCAACAGTGCTAACCACTGAGCCACCATGCTAACAAGTAAAAAATTACAAAACCCACACACACATGTTGGTATTAGTAGTTTACATGTACTCTCCATAGGTGTAATTTATTCTATACTGTTAAAACTACTAAATATACGACCTTTTCTCCCCTTTACCTACCCCAGAACACAATCCTCAAAGTGAACCTGTAAGTTGTGAATGTGAAAAGTTAATGTTAAAAATAAGCAAAGTTAAAGTTTGACTTTTTTTTTTAAACCATGACTTTTAAGCAATTTGAATAAAAAAAACATCCTTGTAAAACACCAAAACCAGAACACACACACTCACTGGCCACTTTATTAGCTACGCCTGTCCAACTGCTCGTTAACACAAATTTCCAATCTGCCAATCACATGGAAACAACTCAACGGATTTAGGCATGTAGACATGGTCAAGACGATCCGCTGCAGTTCAAACTGAGCATCAGAATGGGGAAGAAAGGTGATTGATGTGACTTTGAACGTGGCATGGTTGTTGGTGCCAGACGGGCTGGTCTGGGTATTTCAGAAACTGCTGATCTACTGGGATTTTCACACAAAACCATCTCTAGGGTTTACAGAGAATGCTCTGAAAAAGAGGAAATATCCAGTGAGCGGCAGTTCTGTGGGCGCTCAGAGGGGAATGGTCAGAGGAGAATGGCCAGACTGGTTCCAGCTGATAGAAAGGCAACAGTAACTCAAATAAGCACTCGTTACAACCGAGGTCTGCAGAAGAGCATCTCTGAACACACAACACGTCCAACCTTGAGGCGGATGGGCTACAGCAGCAGAAGACCACACCGGGTGCTAAGAACAGGAAACTGAGGCTACAATTCACACAGACTCACCAAAACTGGACAATAGAAGATTGGAGAAACATTGCCTGGTCTGATGAGTCTCCATTTCTGCTGCTACATTCGGATGGTCGGGTCAGAATTTGACATCAACAAGAAAGCATGGATCCATCCTGCCTTCTATCAACGGTTCAGGCTGGTGATGGTAGTGTAACGGTGTGGGGGATATTTTCTTGGCACACTTTGGGTCCATCAGTACGAATTGAGCATCATGTCAACGCCACAGCCAACCTGAGTATTGTTGCTGACCATGTCCATCCCTTTATGACCACAGTGTACTCATCTTCTGATGGCTACTTCCAGCAGGATAACGCGTCATGTCATAAAGCATGAATCATCTCAGACTGGTTGCTTGAACATGACAATGAGTTTATTATACTCAAATGGCCTCAACAATAACCAGAGCTTAATCCAATAGAGCAGCTTTGGGATGTAGTGGAATGGAAGATTGGCATCATGGATGTGCAGCCGACAAATCTGCAGCAACTGTGATGCTATCATGCCAATATGGAGCAAAATCTCTGAGCAATATTTCCATTATCTTGTTAAATCTATGCCACAAAAGATTAAGGCAGTTGTGAAGGCAAAAGGGGCTCCAACCTGGTTCTAGTAAGGTGTACCTAATAAAGTGGCCGGTGAGTGTATATACATACATGTAACATTTTAAAGGGTGATATGACCTTGCTTGGGATGAGAATTAATTACATTTTGTCACATCAAAACCACAATCAATGTTTACGTTTCAAAGTGATTTGAAGGATTATGGCAAAGTAAAAACATTTAAAATCACAATTATTAATATTATAGGATCAAACTAATATGTCATCAATGGACTCTTGTTTAAAATGTCTTTTTTTCCCACCCCATTATAAGTGATAGTTGCTGACGTTTTAATGGATAGCTTCAGATAAGTCATATAAAATATAAGATGCCAGGAGGAGGCCTCGTGGAAGATCCAGGACACGCTGGAGCGACTATGTCTCTCGGCTTGCCTAGGAACGCTCGGGATTCCACCGGAGGAACAGGAGGAAGTGTCTAGGGAAGTCAGGGGTTGTCTCCTGAGACTGCTGCCCCCGCGACTCGACCCCGGAAAAGCTGTAGAAAATGAATGAATGAATGCTTTAAAAGGCCCTTTATAACAGTGCTTTTACTGTGGCTGTTCCTCCCATGCAGCGTGTAAAACAAACATGTATTATAAGGCATAATCCACCACACCTCCTTTGATCAACACACTATTCATTATAAAGCTGAAGCTGCTTGTTTGTTCAGTTTATTTCTGAACTCTTCTTGCTCAAACTTGCCTTCGCCCTCAGGAAAAACAGGAGATTCTTTCAAATTCGACAGTGCATGTACAGGCGACACGGTGGCTCAGTGGTTAGCACTGTCACCTCACAACAAGTAGGTCACTGGTTTGGACCACTTGGCATTTCTGTGTGGAGTTTGCATGTTCTCCCAGTGTTGGCGTCGGTTTCCTTCGGGTGCTATAAGTGAATTGGATAAGCTAAATTGGCCGTAATGTATGAGTGTGTGTGTGAATGAGTGTGTGTGAGTGTTTCCCAGTACTGGGTTGCAGCTGGAAGGGCATCCGCTGTGTAAAACATATGCTGGATAAGCTGATTAACCTTTTGAATGGCTTTTTGATATTGTTATGTATGTTTGATGCATTTTTTCCTAACTTTATTTATAGAATTTTACAAACAGCATGTATTTTAGTAGAACATTATTGCACATTTTGACATATAGAAAGAGAGAAGTAAACAAAGATCCAAAATAATTGTCATAATTATTGACCCCAGATATATTTATATATTTAAAAACATTTAATAATAAACAATACAGTGAGATATTAATATGCGGATGATCAGTAACTTCTTAAAGTTAAATGCACGTAGCTCTTCTTGTTGACTCTAAGTCTGTTCTTTCCTAAGCTCAATCCTTTTCTCTATCAATAATTCTCCAGTAAATTTTACAACTCATGCTTAAAATCTTGGGGTTATATTAGTATACTTCCGTTTATTATACATATTAGTAATATTTCACGATCTGCCTTTTTTACTTGCGTAACATTGCAAAACTTCACCCTTTACCATCTCAACGAAGTACTGAAGTACCGAAGTACTGCTTGTTCATCACTTGTCTTTGGCTGGTGATCCATACAGCAATACGCAACAGTGACACAACTTTACTTGGTATTGCATCAAAAATAACAGCATAGTCTTTCGGTTTTACAGGAACTTTACATTTTTAAGGAAATCTGAGTATGACAAAAGCAATCCATGTTCATCAAGTAATTGACTGACTGTAAATATTCCATTGTCATACTAAGATTGATTGAATATAGACTTCAATTTGTACAAGATATCTCGATTAATGCACAGAAAATACTGATGTGGTGTAAAATTATGTTCATAGACCAACTGCCAAGCCAGCAATGCCTGCTTATGAAAACTTGACAATTTAGTTGGGATTTTATCAATATAGAGAAGTTTTAAAATAAAATGTATGCCACCCAAAGAATTAAATATACAATTTGGAAAGATAAGCCACACAGTTTCTTCATTTTTAATATATTCAATTATCCATTTTATCTGAAATACCTCATGGAGATCTTTAAAATGTTACATTTTAAGGCACCCAAAGGGCACATGTTTTAGCACACAATGCCTCATATGCATATTTAAACTAGATATTTATACAAACAATGACCTATTAATAAGTCACTTAGTTTAATTGAAAATTAAGGAAATGAGCTTCTTTCTTGTGCAAATATGATGAGATCTTTCATGCTACTTGAGTATTTATCTCTTTTTTTATTGCATTATTTCTTTTAACTTTTTTTGTATTTTTTCTAATGTATTTTATTTTATTTTTTCTCTTCATCTTTTGTATGTACTGTGATTATTGTGTAAAAGAACTGTTATCTTTTACTGTATTCTAAGTTGTATTATACAGTTTCTTGAAAATATAAAAAAACAATGACCAATTCATCTGTGAGTGATGTAAAGTTATGAAAATTCAACTAGATTAAATATATTTAAAACATGTTTTCTTTAAAATCATGCAGTTGTTCTGCTATATGAAAAATTATATATTTAAAAAATAATAATGATAATAAAGCAAAAAATAAAAAAATAAAAAACTATGAGATATTAATATGTGGATGACCAGTAACTTCTTAAAATTAAATGCCAGTAAAACTGAAACCCTTCTGGCTGGCTCTAAGTCTGTTCTTTCCAAAGCTATTTTTTCCCATCATCATTACAATTCATCATCACTTTTCTTTGGCTGGTGGTCCATATAGTATACAGAACTTCTCAACAGTGACACAACTTTACTTAAAAATAACAGCATAGTCTTTCGGTTTTACAGGAACTTTACATTTTTAAGGAATTCTGAGTATGACAAATGCAATCCATGTTCATCAAGTAATTGACTGACTGTAAATATTCCATTGTCATGATTGAATATAGACTTCATTTCATACAAGATATCTCTATTAATCGACAGAAAATACTGATGTGGTGTAAAACTATGTTCATAGAACAACTGCCAAGCCAGCAATGCCTGCTCATGAAAACTTGCCAATTTAGTTGGGATTTTATCAATATAGAGACGTTTTAAAATAAAATGTATGCCACCCAAAGAATTAAATATGCAATTTGGAAAGATATGCCACAAATTTTCTTTATTTTTGATATATTCAATTATCCATTTAACTAAAATACCTCATGGAGATCTGTAAAATTTAACATTTCAAGGCTCCCAAAGGGCACATGTATTAGCACACAATGCCTCATATGCATATTTAAACTAGACATTTATACAAACAATGACCTATTAATAAATCACTTAGATTAATTGAAAATTAAAGAAATTAGCTTCTTTTTTGAACAAATATGATGAGATCTTTCATGCTACTTGAGTATTTATCTCTTTTTTTATTGCATTATTTCTTTTAACTTTTTTTTCTAATGTATTTTATTTTATTTTTGCTCTTTATCTTTTGTATGTACTGTGATTATTGTGTAAAAGAACTGTTATCTTTTACTGTATTCTAAGTTGAATTATACAGTTTCTTGAAAATATTAAAAAGAAAACAACGACCCATTCATCTGTGAGTGATGTAAAGTTATGAAAATTCAACTTAAATATATTTGAAACATGTTTTCTTTAAAATCCTGCAGTTGTTCTGCTATATGAAACTTAAAGTGCTTAAATTACATGCGGTGGCCCACAAATGTTAGAAAAGATACACAAACACGCCCACGTGAGCATGTTTACACGTTTGTAGGTCATCTGGGAAGTCACGTGGGCTTGTTTTGTTTGTTATGTGGATGAATTCATACACCATCTCACTACTATTTGGTTTAGTACGTTTGGTTTTGTCTTCAGGTTTTATTGTGCATAAGAATATTTTGCGTGTGTCTTTTCAAAGATTTGCTGCAGCGGCGGCGCGCCCCCCGTGACGTCACGAGCTTGTCGAATATAAAAGGGCGCGAGTGGGCGGATTATCTGACTGGAGTGTTTTTGTGAGAAGCGTTTGTTATTGTTGTGAAGAAGACTGAACAATGGTGCAACTTTCGAAGACTGGAGTGCGAGACACGCTCAAAGCTGGTCATCCACCTGCAGGTTTGGGGATTTCGTCGAATATGAAGCTTGTTAACACGTCTATTGACCAAATGGTGGTTTGTTTATGTCGCGAAAGCAGTTTGAGATTCATTTAACTCGTCGATAACCGTATTAATTCTGATATAAGTGCTAAACGTTGAGTTGTGTTACTGTGGGCGTGTAGTTTAGTCAGAGTTTTGTTGTAGCTTTGCGGTGAGAGGATGAAAAACAGCTCTTGTTTTCGTGGTAGAGTTCACAGGATGTGAGTTCAGACTTGACTCTCATTTTCTTCTGATATTTAAATCGATTATTTACTACAAACATCCACTTAGGCTTAAAATAATGCGCGTTTTATAGATTTAAGTTAGTGTTTGTTTAAACAGTTAAACTACTTTGCAGTTGCATATTAAACTTATATGTTCAAATGCTGAACGTGTACCATATGCACATAGATGTGTTCATAGTTGCATATTAAACATATATGCAACTTTGCATTATTTAATTTCAACCGTGCATATTTTATTTTGATACATGGAGTAACTTTGTGATGTGTGAATCAAAGTAACTGATTACTAATTGCATCGTTAACTTAAGATTAAATTCCAAATTATTGTCTTTAATTACAACAAAGTTTTAATTTAGGAATTTGTTTACTCGATTGTAAAAACGCCTATAAATCTCAAAACAACAAATCAAACTCACCAAAATCAATCTAAATATAATGCACAAGTTTTTTACTAACAAGCACCGCTTTTGTTTGGTTAACACGAATAATTGCCTTGCAAAAAAATTTGAAAAACTATTTGTATTATCTGCAAAATATTTGTATTATAAAAATTGTAATTGATTTTTTTTTTACAAAACTGTTAATCATTTTTACAGTGTTTTAAGCTAAATACATTATTATAAGCATCTGCAATTTTAAAGAAGTGTTTTTTTTGCATTTTAACTTTAAAATCTTAAACGTATGGATATTACAGAAAAATTCCCACAATGCTGAAATGCCTATTAATCTCAACATGGCATAAATTAAACTCGCCAAAATCAAGCTAAATATAATGCTTAAGCTTTTTAATAACAAACAATAATTTGTTTTGGTTAACACATAATTGCTCTGCAAAAAAAATTAATATAAATA